>NC_088213.1:19785653-19885653 GCF_036934945.1 Oncorhynchus masou masou | reverse complement strand
TATGTGAACATACTGCAATAATGAATCTGTCATGGACAGACATACGTAACATATATGAGTTGCTGACACTTTCCAAGACAATGTAATGAATGATTAAACAATTACCTCTCGGGGATTAATCATGTACAGGTATTTCTTATCTTATCTTAGGCCCAGGGTGGCTGGCAGGGCTGCGTGGAGGAGGTGCAGGAGGAGGTGAAAGGGGTCTGGGGAAGGAGCAGAGGGAGCAGGGGGAGTACCAGTACTCCCGTAACAAGAGGAGTCATGAGCTGGAGAGGGAGCTACGACAGGAGTTAAAGGAGGAGCTGAGGCTAGAGCTGAGGGAGCTGAACCATCAGGAGAGCCAGGAACTCCTGCAGGAGGTGACCCAGGGGCTACATCAGGGGCAGGAGGTGACCCAGGGGCTACATCAGGGGCAGGAGGTGACCCAGGGGCTACATCAGGGGCAGGAGGTGACTCAGGGGCTACATCAGGGGCAGGAGGTGACCCAGGGGCTACATCAGGGGCAGGAAACAGGGCGAGGTGGGCTGGACACAGGAGAGGAGGTACACCCTGAGTTGAGAGAGGAGTTACACCACAGGTTGAGGGAAAAGATGGACAAGGAGATGGACAAGGAGATGGGGAAGGAGATGGGGAAGGAGATGGACAAGGAGATGGGGAAGGAGATGGGAAAGAAGATGAGACATGAGCTGAACCACAAACACAGGAAGACAAAGGGCTTCCAGAAGACTGAGATTAAGGACGACATGATGATGATGATGACCTATTCCATGGTGCCGGTAAGCTAGGCTATCCATGTCTCTTTGTGTGTGTGTGTGTGTGTGTGTGTGTGTGTGTGTGTGTGTGTGTGTGTGTGTGTGTCTTTGTATACGCACGCACATGCGTGTGTGTGTGTGTGTGTGTGTGTGTGTGTGTGTGTGTGTGTGTGTGTGTGTGTGTGTGTGTGTGTGTGTGTGTGTGTGTGTGTGTGTGCGTGTGCGTGTGTGTGTGTGTGTCGTTGTATACGCACGCACATGCGTGTGTGTGTGTGTGTGTGTGTGTGTGTGTGTGTGTGTGTGTGTGTGTGTGTGTGTGTGTGTGTGTGTGTGTGTGTGTGTGTGTGTGTGTGTGTGTGTGTGTGTGGGCGCTGAGGTATGTAGTGAGCATCTCAGACGTAAGCACTGGCATTTATATACATGATCCGTTTGAAAGAGAAAAAGCTGTGTTCTACAGCTAGAACAGTCAGTCATAGAAAAACAATGAACAGACTCTTAACAGACTAAATTCATGACTCTTGTTAAAGACAAAACTGTGTTAAAGTCTGTTATGTCATTTGTTTATAGTTTCATTTATTCCATTCTATTGTATTTTACTGAAATGTTCATACACGCTAAAATGTGAAGACATGCTGTATGCATCTCGTTTCTTCTCTTCCTCAATAAAAGGGGTTTATTTGTTTGTTTGTTTCCAGGTCAAAGTGTTGTTGGATATCTGTAACAGCACCAAGGGAGTCTGCATAGCTGGTATGTCCCAATAATGACAGGAACAGTAATAATAATTCACACTCTTCTTTCCCTCGTGTAACTGAAGTGAATTCAAGTGGAGTTTCACACATTCTCAAACATGTTCTCACCAGTCAAGGTGCAGTGTGTTACCATCCCCTGATCTCTCTATGTTGTGTTGTAGGACCACCCGGCCCTCCTGGACCCCCTGGTAAGTTGTCAACTGATTAAACACTTGAAACATTCATATTGATCATCTTAGCCATCACTCAATCCCGTTTTAGCCATGCCACAGCTTTTTGCTTGAGTGACCCATAAGCATATCCCAGTAACCATGGCAAAATGACAGAAAACACACTGGACCCCCACATAATGTTAAGTATCCCAAGGACTCTTCCAGAGCATCTCTGGGATATTGCTTAAGATTGTGTATTCATTAAATGTTTTGCCCACGGATATGCATATGTACTTCAGATATTACTCCTGCATGACAGTAATGTATTTGTATATGGTAGGTCTGCCTGACCATGTAAAGTACTGTGGTTGTAATGTGTTTGTATATGATAGGTCTGCCTGACCATGTAAAGTACTGTGGTTGTAATGTATGTATGATAGGGCTGCCTGACCATGTAAAGTACAGTGGTTGTAATGTGTTTGTATATGATAGGCCTGCCTGACCATGTAAAGTACAGTGGTTGTAATGTGTTTGTATATGATAGGGCTGCCTGACCATGTAAAGTACTGTGCTTGTATGTGATAGGGCTGCCTGACCATGTAAAGTATTGTGGTTGTAATGTATTTATGATAGGGCTGCCTGACCATGTAAAGTACTGTGGTTGTAATGTGTTTGTATATGATAGGGCTGCCTGACCATGTAAAGTACTGTGGTTGTAATGTGTTTGTATATGATAGGGCTGCCTGACCATGTAACGTACAGTGGTTGTAATGTGTTTGTATATGATAGGGCTGCCTGACCATGTAAAGTACAGTGGTTGTAATGTGTTTGTATATGATAGGGCTGCCTGACCATGTAACATACTGTGGTTGTAATGTATGTATGATAGGGCTGCCTGAGCATGTAAAGTACAGTGGTTGTAATGTGTTTATGATAGGGCTGCCTGACCATGTAAAGTACTGTGGTTGTAATGTATTTATGATAGGGCTGCCTGACCATGTAAAGTACTGTGGTTGTAATGTGTTTGTATATGATAGGGCTGCCTGACCATGTAAAGTACAGTGGTTGTAATGTGTTTATGAACGGGCTGTCTGACTATGTAAAGTACCGTGGTTGTAATGTGTTTGTATATGATAGGGCTGCCTGACCATGTAACGTACAGTGGTCGTAATGTGTTTGTATATGATAGGGCTGCCTGACCATGTAAAGTACAGTGGTTGTAATGTGTTTGTATATGATAGGGCTGCCTGACCATGTAACATACTGTGGTTGTAATGTATGTATGATAGGGCTGCCTGACCATGTAAAGTACTGTGGTTGTAATGTATTTATGATAGGGCTGCCTGACCATGTAAAGTACAGTGGTTGTAATGTGTTTGTATATGATAGGTCTGCCTGACCATGTAAAGTACAGTGGTTGTAATGTGTTTGTATATGGTAGGTCTGTCTGACCATGTAAAGTACTGTGCTTGTATGTGATAGGGCTGCCTGACCATGTAAAGTATTGTGGTTGTAATGTATTTATGATAGGGCTGCCTGACCATGTAAAGTACTGTGGTTGTAATGTGTTTGTATATGATAGGGCTGCCTGACCATGTAAAGTACTGTGGTTGTAATGTGTTTGTATATGATAGGGCTGCCTGACCATGTAAAGTACAGTGGTTGTAATGTGTTTGTATATGATAGGGCTGCCTGACCATGTAAAGTACAGTGGTTGTAATGTGTTTGTATATGATAGGGCTGCCTGACCATGTAACATACTGTGGTTGTAATGTATGTATGATAGGGCTGCCTGAGCATGTAAAGTACCGTGGTTGTAATGTGTTTATGATAGGGCTGCCTGACCATGTAAAGTACTGTGGTTGTAATGTATTTATGATAGGGCTGCCTGACCATGTAAAGTACTGTGGTTGTAATGTGTTTGTATATGATAGGGCTGCCTGACCATGTAAAGTACAGTGGTTGTAATGTGTTTATGAACGGGCTGTCTGACTATGATAGGGTTGTAATGTGTTTGTATATGATAGGGCTGCCTGACCATGTAACGTACAGTGGTCGTAATGTGTTTGTATATGATAGGGCTGCCTGACCATGTAAAGTACAGTGGTTGTAATGTGTTTGTATATGATAGGGCTGCCTGACCATGTAACATACTGTGGTTGTAATGTATGTATGATAGGGCTGCCTGACCAAGTACTTAAGGTGATTAGTATTTAATAAAGAAAAAAATCAAAAATGGCAAATCCAAAAGGTGGTAGGTAAAACAAAAGAACTCAAAAAGAAACTCACCAAAATAAACAAAAAACAAAAAACAGAATACTGTGGTTGTAATGTATTTATGATAGGGCTGCCTGACCATGTAAAGTACAGTGGTTGTAATGTGTTTGTATATGATAGGTCTGCCTGACCATGTAAAGTACAGTGGTTGTAATGTGTTTGTATATGGTAGGTCTGCCTGACCATGTAAAGTACTGTGGTTGTAATGTGTTTGTATATGGTAGGTCTGCCTGACCATGTAAAGTACTGTGGTTGTAATGTGTTTGTATATGATAGGGCTGCCTGACCATGTAAAGTGCTGTGGTTGTAATGTATGTATGATAGGGCTGCCTGACCATGTAAAGTACAGTGGTTGTAATGTGTTTTTGAAAGGGCTGTCTGACTATGTAAAGTACCGTGGTTGTAATGTGTTTGTATATGATAGGGCTGCCTGACCATGTAACGTACAGTGGTCGTAATGTGTTTGTATATGATAGGGCTGCCTGACCATGTAAAGTACAGTGGTTGTAATGTGTTTGTATATGATAGGGCTGCCTGACCATGTAACATACTGTGGTTGTAATGTATGTATGATAGGGCTGCCTGACCATGTAAAGTACTGTGGTTGTAATGTATGTATGATAGATAGGGCTGCCTGACCATGTAAAGTACTGTGGTTGTAATGTATTTATGATAGGGCTGCCTGACCATGTAAAGTACAGTGGTTGTAATGTGTTTGTATATGATAGGTCTGCCTGACCATGTATAGTACAGTGGTTGTAATGTGTTTGTATATGGTAGGTCTGCCTGACCATGTAAAGTACTGTGGTTGTAATGTGTTTGTATATGGTAGGTCTGCCTGACCATGTAAAGTACTGTGGTTGTAATGTGTTTGTATATGATAGGGCTGCCTGACCATGTAAAGTGCTGTGGTTGTAATGTATGTATGATAGGGCTGCCTGACCATGTAAAGTACAGTGGTTGTAATGTGTTTTTGAAAGGGCTGTCTGACTATGTAAAGTACCGTGGTTGTAATGTGTTTGTATATGATAGGGCTGCCTGACCATGTAACGTACAGTGGTCGTAATGTGTTTGTATATGATAGGGCTGCCTGACCATGTAAAGTACAGTGGTTGTAATGTGTTTGTATATGATAGGGCTGCCTGACCATGTAACATACTGTGGTTGTAATGTATGTATGATAGGGCTGCCTGACCATGTAAAGTACTGTGGTTGTAATGTATGTATGATAGATAGGGCTGCCTGACCATGTAAAGTACAGTGGTTGTAATGTGTTTGTATATGGTAGGTCTGCCTGACCATGTAAAGTACTGTGGTTGTAATGTGTTTGTATATGATAGGGCTGCCTGACCATGTAAAGTACTGTGGTTGTAATGTATGTATGATAGGGCTGCCTGACCATGTAAAGTACAGTGGTTGTAATGTGTTTATGAAAGGGCTGTCTGACTATGTAAAGTACCGTGGTTGTAATGTGTTTGTATATGATAGGTCTGCCTGACCATGTAAAGTACAGTGGTTGTAATGTGTTTGTATATGGTAGGTCTGCCTGACCATGTAAAGTACTGTGGTTGTAATGTGTTTGTATATGTTAGGTCTGCCTGACCATGTAAAGTACAGTGGTTGTAATGTGTTTGTATATGTTAGGTCTGCCTGACCATGTAAAGTACAGTGGTTGTAATGTGTTTGTATATGATAGATCTGCCTGACCATGTAAAGTACTGTGGTTGTAATGTATGTATGATAGGACTGCCTGACCATGTAAAGTACAGTGGTTGTAATGTGTTTGTATATGGTAGGTCTGCCTGACCATGTAAAGTACTGTGGTTGTAATGTGTTTGTATATGTTAGGTCTGCCTGACCATGTAAAGTACAGTGGTTGTAATGTGTTTGTATATGATAGATCTGCCTGACCATGTAAAGTACTGTGGTTGTAATGTATGTATGATAGGACTGCCTGACCATGTAAAGTACAGTGGTTGTAATGTGTTTGTATATGATAGGGCTGCCTGACCATGTAAAGTAATGTGGCAGTAATGTGTTTGTATATGATAGGGCTGCCAGACAATGTAAAGTACTGTGCTTGTATGTGATAGGGCTGCCTGACCATGTAAAGTATTGTGGTTGTAATGTGTTTATGATAGGGCTGCCTGACCATGTAAAGTACTGTGGTTGTAATGTATTTATGATAGGGCTGCCTGACCATGTAAAGTACAGTGGTTGTAATGTGTTTATGATAGGGCTGTCTGACTATGTAAAGTACCGTGGTTGTAATGTGTTTGTATATGATAGGGCTGCCTGACCATGTAAAGTACAGTGGTTGTAATGTGTTTGTATATGATAGGGCTGCCTGACCATGTAACGTACTGTGGTTGTAATGTATGTATGATAGGGCTGCCTGACCATGTAAAGTACATTGGTTGTAATGTGTTTGTATATGGTTAGGTCTGCCTGACCATGTAAAGTACTGTGGTTGTAATGTGTGTATGATAGGGCTGCCTGACCATGTAAAGTACAGTGGTTGTAATGTGTTTGTATATGATAGGGCTGCCTGACCATGTAACATACTGTGGTTGTAATGTATGTATGATAGGGCTGCCTGACCATGTAAAGTACTGTGGTTGTAATGTATTTATGATAGGGCTGCCTGACCATGTAAAGTACTGTGGTTGTAATGTATGTATGATAGATAGGGCTGCCTGACCATGTAAAGTACAGTGGTTGTAATGTGTTTGTATATGGTAGGTCTGCCTGACCATGTAAAGTACTGTGGTTGTAATGTGTTTGTATATGATAGGGCTGCCTGACCATGTAAAGTACTGTGGTTGTAATGTATGTATGATAGGGCTGCCTGACCATGTAAAGTACAGTGGTTGTAATGTGTTTATGAAAGGGCTGTCTGACTATGTAAAGTACCGTGGTTGTAATGTGTTTGTATATGATAGGTCTGCCTGACCATGTAAAGTACAGTGGTTGTAATGTGTTTGTATATGGTAGGTCTGCCTGACCATGTAAAGTACTGTGGTTGTAATGTGTTTGTATATGTTAGGTCTGCCTGACCATGTAAAGTACAGTGGTTGTAATGTGTTTGTATATGATAGATCTGCCTGACCATGTAAAGTACTGTGGTTGTAATGTATGTATGATAGGACTGCCTGACCATGTAAAGTACAGTGGTTGTAATGTGTTTGTATATGGTAGGTCTGCCTGACCATGTAAAGTACTGTGGTTGTAATGTGTTTGTATATGTTAGGTCTGCCTGACCATGTAAAGTACAGTGGTTGTAATGTGTTTGTATATGATAGATCTGCCTGACCATGTAAAGTACTGTGGTTGTAATGTATGTATGATAGGACTGCCTGACCATGTAAAGTACAGTGGTTGTAATGTGTTTGTATATGATAGGGCTGCCTGACCATGTAAAGTAATGTGGCAGTAATGTGTTTGTATATGATAGGGCTGCCAGACAATGTAAAGTACTGTGCTTGTATGTGATAGGGCTGCCTGACCATGTAAAGTATTGTGGTTGTAATGTGTTTATGATAGGGCTGCCTGACCATGTAAAGTACTGTGGTTGTAATGTATTTATGATAGGGCTGCCTTACCATGTAAAGTACAGTGGTTGTAATGTGTTTATGATAGGGCTGTCTGACTATGTAAAGTACCGTGGTTGTAATGTGTTTGTATATGATAGGGCTGCCTGACCATGTAAAGTACAGTGGTTGTAATGTGTTTGTATATGATAGGGCTGCCTGACCATGTAACGTACTGTGGTTGTAATGTATGTATGATAGGGCTGCCTGACCATGTAAAGTACATTGGTTGTAATGTGTTTGTATATGGTTAGGTCTGCCTGACCATGTAAAGTACTGTGGTTGTAATGTGTTTGTATATGATAGGGCTGCCTGACCATGTAAAGTACTGTGGTTCTTAATGTGTGTATGATAGGGCTGCCTGACCATGTAAAGTACAGTGGTTGTAATGTGTTTGTATATGTTAGGTCTGCCTGACCATGTAAAGTACTGTGGTTGTAATGTATGTATGGCAGGGCTACCTGGCCTGCATGGTCTGCCGGGGCACAATGGCACTGATGGCATCCCAGGACTAGATGGACTGCCTGGGGCTGATGGAAAACGAGGGAAGAGAGGTATGGAGTGAAAGACCCTTTTACAGTAACAGAGAGAATCATTCTTACTCTATTTTCTGCGTCATTGTATCTATCTGTCTATCATCTGATATGTCCATTATGTATTGTTACCTGGGGCTCTGTCTGGTTCTGTGACTGAAAGAGATAATAGAACATAGAAAGGGTAGAGCAGATCTCCTCAGGGTCAATAACATGCACCCTAACACACACACACACACACACACACACACACACACACACACACACACACACACACACACACACACACACACACACACACACACACACACACACACACACACACACACACACACACACACACATAGTGTAGAAACACACACACAACCACAGAGACACACACACATGTATTCAGACACACACATGCACAGACTTACACACCTACACTTGCAAGCAATAACCCCACAGTGCACCCAGATACACACATAAGATACACACAGATCTCCACATAACACTTTCTTTCGCCTATTCTTATTTCCAACTGTCATTGGACAGCCATTCAGATCTATCCAGAGATATGTGGTGTCACAATGCTGAATCATGTTCTCCACTGTGGTGGAAACACCATAGAACCGGAAACGGAGGAAGAAAAGAAACTGCTCCCTGTCCCACAGTAGACTAATGTTATTCATGACTCTGTGGTTTTGGGCTGCTCTTGAATGGGCTGTAAACCTCATTCTCCCATCAGCCCACTGGTGCGTTCCTCAGAAGGGAAGGACATGATTCACACCCTATTTCCTATATAGTGCACTACTTTTGACCAGAGCCCTATGGGCCCTGCTCAAAAGTAGGGCACTAAATAGACAACATTTTAGCAGCCCAGGAGAAGTGAATGGAATGGTTCATGGTTTACTGGAATGGCTTTGACTTGACGAATCCTCTTACAGGCTGAATTTGGTAGACCCCTTGTCTAGTTCACATTGTGGGAACTCTTTTCTTAACAGTAGCTCAGATATAAGATCCCACGTCTCGCTCATTACACAAGCTTGACTCATTTGATTGTGGTCTTTGAGAATCTTATGAAGCTCGGGTTTATTTTGGGATCAGGCCTTTATGAATTCCTGTTCCATTCCATGTCTCAAGTTAGGGTTTGTAAATCACCTGCACATATGAAAAATGATAACCGTGTTCCTTCACAGGTGAGAAAGGTGAGCCAGGGGAGAAAGGAGACAGAGGAGAGCCTGGACCCGCAGGAGAAAATACACAATCGTCCAACGATGTCATCTTGGAGGGTAAGAACGGACAGAAATGACAATGTCCCCTGTCTATATTAGATAGACTATCACTATGACTCCTAAAGTACATGATGACCATTGTACACTCAAATGGTTCAGCACATACCTTTATTGCAAAATCTTAACAGATCTTCATTAGAGCTGCAAATGAATGTGGTCTTAGCACAACACTTAAGGTACCTGTAAGTGTTGCGACATTAGTGTGGGCAAGCCCTATCCTGTTTCATGACCAGTCGATCCAGTTTATGCCTGGACAGCTCTACTTGAAATACCACGTGATTGTGAAAATCCTTGTCTTTCGGGTCTGTCTAGGCCCCCCAGGTCCGGCTGGTCCTCCTGGTACTCCAGGCCCCATTGGCCCTCCTGGACCTCCTGGCCCACAAGGACCCCAGAGGCCCCCCAGAAACAGGAGTCACCAGGCCAATTTTCCCATCCACGCTGCCCAGACCCTGGGTGGGTAACTACCCTGCACACAGCTACTTATCCTATCCAACTCCCGTATCTACCCCCAACCCCCCCCCCTCCCACCCCCCCCATCCACGCTGCCCAGACCCTGGGTGAGTCAGCCTGTTACTATCTATACTACAGTACCTCTACCCACCTCCAACTTTCCTACTGATTCTAACATCATCACTTCTTTTATTGATTGTCATTGACTATTTCAGATCCTTCACATGCTGCACCAAACGATGGGACTCTGTCTGCCAAAGAGGCTGGGAAGTTACAAGAGATACCACTAAATAAGAAAAATGGTACAATGACTTGCATGACTTGAAGGATTTGTTTAAAAGCCCTCAGACAAAATCTTAATATGACTGAATATGCAAACCAATCAATCTATCAATCAATTAAACAATAAATGTTTGATCTTCTGTCCCCCAGAGTGCATCATCAGGTCACTGATCAACCCCCGTAACATATCTAAGATGGAGACTACGTTCGGAACGTGGATGAAAGACACGGCTGTGCTGAACGACAAACGCATCTGGGTGGCCGAACATTTCTCTGGTACCTCCCAAACTCACACAACAGCCAATCAAATGTCTTTAGCATTTCTCTGGTACCTCCTACACACTCACACAACAACCAATCAACAACCAATCCTATGTCTCCAGGTCGCACGGTGAAGGAATATAAGAGCATCGCCTCATTCCAGAATGCCACCAGTGAGGTCATCGACGGCAGGAAGTTCTACCAGGGGTGTGGCCATGCCGTTCATAATGGATCCTTCTACTATCACATCGCTGGAACCACCAACCTGGCCAGGTAAAGAACCATAGTTTGGCACCTCCAACCTGGCCAGGTAAAGAACCATAGTTTGGCACCTCCAACCTGGCCAGGTAAAGAACCATAGTTTGGCACCTCCAACCTGGCCAGGTAAAGAACCATAGTTTGGCACCTCCAACCTGGCCAGGTAAAGAACCATAGTTTGGCACCTCCAACCTGGCCAGGTAAAGAACCATAGTTTGGCAACCTGGCCAGGTAAACCCATAGTTTGCCAGGCCAGGTAAAGAACCATAGTTTGGCACCTCCAACCTGGCCAGGTAAAGAACCATAGTTTGGCACCTCCAACCTGGCCAGGTAAAGAACCATAGTTTGGCACCTCCAACCTTGCCAGGTAAAGAACCATAGTTTGGCACATCCAACCTTGCCAGGTAAAGAACCATAGTTTGGCACCTCCAACCTGGCCAGGTAAAGAACCACAGTTTGGCACCTCCAACCTTGCCAGGTAAAGAACCATAGTTTGGCACCTCCAACCTGGCCAGGTAAAGAACCATAGTTTGGCACCTCCAACCTGGCCAGGTAAAGAACCACAGTTTACCCTGCTTGAATCCAACTGATCCCTTAGCTCCTACCGCACTAGATATTTGTCTGATAACAATGGATAGTTGTCAGAGGGAAATTAAGGTGAAGCTTTTTGGCCTTGTGCAATTTAAGTCTTGAAAAAAAATATTCTGTCTTTGTGATGTCACTGGCTGTGTATGATCCTGATCCTGAGACTCTTCTTTTCTTCTGCTGGTGTGGCATTGTGGTGCACAGTTCCTAAGGAAAGAAAAGGTAAATGTAGAAATGTACATCGTTTATTTCTTACACCCTCCATTCATCCCCCAGGTTCGACCTGCAGTCCAAGCGTCTCCACACCCTGGCCATCGACAATGCTCTGTACCACAACCTGTCCTACCTTCTCTACAACTCCAAGACCTACTTCAAGCTGGCGGCGGATGAGAACGGCCTGTGGCTCATCTTTGCCTCCAGTCTGGACGACAGCATTATGGTGGCCCAGCTGGACCTGAAGAGCTTCTCTGTCACATCGTACATCAACACCACCTACCCCAGGACCAAGGCCGGCAACGCCTTCGTGGCCTGTGGCGTACTCTACGTCACCGACACCAAGGACACCCGTGTGACCTTCGCCTTCGACCTCCTGAAGGGGAAACCGGTCAACGTGACCTTTGAACTGAGGTCCCCTGGCGGAGTGCTGGCTATGCTGTCCTATAGCCCCAATAACAGACACCTGTATGTGTGGGATCAGAGCTACGTGAAGCTGTATGTGGTGCACTTCATCTCTGATGACTGAGCCAGTGTTTTGACGGTATTCTGAGGGTGTTTTGATGGTATTTTTTTTACAGTATTCTGACATTGTTTTGACAGTATTCAGATGGTATTTTAATGGTATTCTGATTAAAGATGGCCAGCTTTTTAAAGTGCTCAATTAAAGATGAACAGCAATCGTGAATATTATGGCTATTTTTTATTTATAATATGTACGTGTTGTCTTTAGTTTTATGCCATCTCAACAAGGACTCTTTTCTAATGGCCTTTTGGGACTGCTGGCTGGGATAAAAAAAAACTTTATGTGAGTGCTGTTCAAATATTTGTTTCAATTGGATTACAGCTTCCAAAGATGCACATACTGTACCTTTCCAATGTCGAGTTGAACTGAATAAGGGCTTATCAGAGTAGGAAGTAGATCATTATAATAGAATTGTTATAGTCTATATTGTATTGTGGCGATGGTTTAAACAGTAAAATATTTGCTGTACTGTTTTCCATGTTTTTCCATTTGAGATTGTGGAATTCTCTTTTTGTAAGGATACTTATTAACCATTTGACTTGTTATATTGTTTTTATGTCTCTCACTTGTATATTATATTTATTTGGTAAATGTAACTCTTCTTTAAGGTCTACTCTGGAAACATGGCTTTTTGTGGATTAATACAATTTATAGCTGTAAAGTCCTTACTAGACTTTCCCTGTGACTGCATGACAAAATATGTATCAGAAATGTGTTTCCATATTTACTTGGATCCTACCATGACCAGCATCCCTTAGAGAGCAAAATGTTTTAAAAATACCTATATTGGAAATCTGTACATATGTTTATTCCCGACAATGATATTTGCTGCTGCATGGTCTCTACTGATTATCATGTCTAGAGAGAGAAAATACAGAAACAAACATAAAATCAACCTGATGAAATAAAAATAATTTATTCAACTTACAAAGGTAGAACTTTGACCACGGTAGGACAGCCTGCTCTATATTCCTGTCTCTCTCTGGACTCTCTCTAGTTATCTAGTCATAGCCTCCCCATACTGAGCTTTAGATAGATGTATACTGTAGATACCTGAACAACACTTTACTTAAAGCACCTTTTTATGAAGTGTTAATATATTAAATAGACATGAATATCCCCTTATAGATGTTATAGAGCATTATGAAGTGTTAATATATTAAATAGACATGAATATCCCCTTATAGATGTTATAGAGCATTATGAAGTGTTAATATCTTATATAGACATGAATATCCCCTTATAGATGTTATAGAGCATTATGAAGTGTTAATATCTTATATAGACATGAATATCCTTATATAGACATGAATATCCCCTTATAGATGTTATAGAGCATTATGAAGTGTTAATATCTTATATAGACATGAATATCCCCTTATAGATGTTATAGAGCATTATGAAGTGTTAATATCTTATATAGACATGAATATCCCCTTACAGATGTTATAGAGCATTATGAAGTGTTATCTTATATAGACATGAATATCCCCTTATAGGTGTTATGAAGCATGTACCATAAAGCAAAACAAGGCTCGGTACCTTTTTGTAAGGTACCGAGCGTGTTATTGCTTCACTGTGATGTTTTTAATCATCCTCTATGACTGCATCTATAAGGTGACCTATGAATGTTTATAAGGCATTATAAGGCTTCATAAGTACTAACATTAGACACGACAGAAGGTAGAATATGTAAACATGGATGTCAGAGATCAGACGTGGTCCCCAGATGGAGGGAAGGAAACACAAATCTGTTTAATAATAATACGTATAATAATAAAAACAATACAAACATTTAACAAAAGATACAACTAATCCAGCCAGTATGATACAAAACAAAAAATTAAGTAAAATGCTTTCATGTTTGTACAAGCTGCTGTGGTATTTCATATATGTATATATTAAAACTATTTAACTTTTTACTACTAGGCCAAATACAGCCAGACATTCATTTGTATATAACAGTAGTTTATTTGTTCTTCCCATAGCCTATTCGTTTTGAAATAAACTTTTAGTGTCCCCAGATTTGAGTGCAAATATCTATTCAATAAGGTTAGTAAAACCAATACATTACAGTAGAATCACCAAACACAAACCTATGCCATGTTGCACTATGTCCCAGTAAAATACAGTATTAACCCCTTACATTCCTAACGTAAAAGGCAAAAAGTCCAACACAAATAACAACAGCCTGCAAAGAAACATCCCACCAACCAAAAACAAATAGGTAAATAGTTCAACAACAAAAAAGAAAATGTTTGTGCAAAAACAGACCCATACAGAACATAAGACCCATACAGAACTTAACAGACCCATACAGAATATAACAGAACCATACAGAATATAACATAACATAAGACCCATACAGAACATAACAGACCCATACAGAACATAACAGACCCATACAGAACATAACAGACCCATACAGAACATAACAGACCCATACAGAACATAACAGACCCATACAGAATATAACAGAAGATAACAGACCCATACAGAACATAACAGACCCCATGTGTTTCTTTCTTCTCAAGGGGGGGGACAGACAGATGAGACATATAGACTACACACAGTCACAGGATCAAAACACACCATCTTCCAAACACAAGGTTGTAGCAGTGAGGCCGCTGCTGCCGCACAAACAGGCTTTTGACGGCAGGCGGGTGGCAGATACAGAGAGGTGTGATCACATAGCTGCTAGGCTCAATCAATCCATAGATCAATCGATGGAGTAGGCTAGCGAGTCACTGGGCAGCCAGTGTTATGGGATGGGGTCACTATGGGGATAGTGTGCCATTAAACGTTGTCATTAACAGTGAGATTAGCCAGGGGATGAAGAGGATGAAACCATTTCAACAAAATGCAGATCCAACAACTTCAGAGTCACACCAGACCACTGACTGACTGACTAAAGGAACCACAGTGATGGTGAATGTAGATGCTAAGAGGTTTTCAGCTTATGGGCACAAAATGACAACAGATACACACTTTTGAAGAGTTTGAGCACTTGTACAGAGCACTATCATATCAATAAACCATGTGATTGCACCGCTTAAAACGAGAACAGGAAGTCATGCATAGCTTTCATATGGACTGACACACTCGTAAACGTCCAGCAGCCGCTTTTAAAATGACAGGAAATCTAACTGTTAAAATCAAGTATGGAACCTGTTGCTTTACGTTTTAATACACACTTTTAGGCTTTGGGAAAGAAAAAAATATTCACAGCTCAATTGAACTTTTCTGATACGATTTCCTCTAGGTAAAGTCATACCGTACCGTACACTCTCTGTTGCTCTCTCAAAGCTGCTGAAACCTTGGTCATCTCTCAACCTTTCACCTCTACGTCACACATATCATTAGAGCCCTCTCAACTAGCCTATCCAGCAGTGTAAAATACTCAGTGATCTATCTGTAAACCTTTACCCCGATCTCTCTTCGTCTCTCTACACAATGTTATACTAGTGAAAGAAAGTTTGGTTAATCTTTCAACTTACTCCTTCCTATCCACCGCCATTTAGACATACCCCTTCCAGGTATTTACGTTTCTACAAGATGTTGAATATTCAAGTGAAAGTTTGGTTATCGTTTCAACGTTCAACCACTAACCAATCAGATGACCTCTCTACAGACAGTACAGGAAGTGGTTTGGGGTCTACAGAATGTCGAAGATGCTAGAGGGGATGTTGTAGCGGTCGGGTAGAACCCTCATCTTGAGGGTTCCGTCGGCGCCGCAGGTGAATATGCGGTTGCCGGGGCGGGTCTCCACCTGCATGACACCTGCTCCGATGTTCCGGAAGATGGACTGCTTGGCATGCTCTGTGCTAAACGAGTGCATGAGGCCATGGCCTGCCAGCTTCCACACCTGGAGGAGAAGGAGAGGGGGAGTGAAAGAGGTAAAGAGAAAGGCACTGACCAATACATTCATGGAATTACATGATGTCTTTCACAGATCAATCCTGTGACTTACATACATTTTTACACACATTTGGTCATTGAAATACAGCTGGAGAGCACAGATTAATGGTTGACAGGGTTGGGAACCATTCCATTTCAATTTAGGAAGATTCTTATTCCATTTTCCTCTTTACAAAGTAATAAGGAAAATCACCTTCATGTTCCCCTCAGCCGAGCCGGTTACGAAGAAGTCTTCGGAGGTGTCGAGCGCCAGGGCTTTGACGGCTGAGTCGTGGGCCTGGAAGGTGTGTAGCAGCTGTCTCTGTCGGATGTCAAACACACACACAAAGCCCTTCCTGCCCCCCGAGATCAGCAGCTGCTGCTTGGGAGCGTACTGCAACACCGTCGCACCGTTCTCATGGCACGGGAAGGCTGGAGAGACAGATCACAACTATG
Organism: Oncorhynchus masou masou; assembly: GCF_036934945.1. NCBI lineage: Eukaryota > Metazoa > Chordata > Actinopteri > Salmoniformes > Salmonidae > Oncorhynchus > Oncorhynchus masou. Next base: position 19,869,395 of record NC_088213.1, on the reverse strand, counting down.
ACTTATGAGTGACAACACTAATACAGGGGACAGTGGGGTAAGTTGAACCAAACGGTATGTTGAGCCAGCCCTTGTTTCGAGGAAAGCATAAACAAAATGTATAATTTGACCAAACATTTAGGAAGAGGACATCATTTCATGGGGTCTGTGAAAAAGTGGTAAGCAAGGTCATAAAAAAGCGCATTTTCACTAAAGTCAAATGAATTGTGTTGGAGGTCCTGACGCTTGTATCTAAACTAAAGTAGATCATTTAAATATTGCTCTATACATCAGTAGGGCTCTGTATAAGCTTCCATATGAGGACCTAAACCTATCATGAAAGTGCATCCTTGTATCTGTGTGGGCTAATATAGTCAAATGTTGGCCTTGGGGTAAGATGAGCGAATGGGATAAGTTGAGCCAATGGCAAGTTGAGCAACATGAAGTGTTTTATTTCCAGGTGTAGTGCGAGGTAGTATCTGGGATATTAGGTAAATGTGTTCAAACCACTACAAAGAAGGTGTTAACCCGTGTTTACAGATGCTTAGAATGATTCAAAGACAAACAAGACATTGTGATGAATTGTGATCAGAAATAAAGACAGACATAGTTTAAATACGTACAGAAATGTGTAGGCAGCTCAACTTACCCTCTTCCTACGCTCAACTTACCCTGTTCCTACGCTCAACTTACCCTCTTTCCTACGCTCAACTTACCCTGTTCCTACGCTCAACTTACCCTGTTCCTACGCTCAACTTACCCTCTTCCTACGCTCAACTTACCCTCTTTCCTACGCTCAACTTACCCTGTTCCTACGCTCAACTTACCCTCTTCCTACGCTCAACTTACCCCGTTCCTACGCTCAACTTACCCCGTTCCTACGCTCAACTTACCCCGTTCCTACGCTCAACTTACCCCGTTCCCAGGCTCAACTTACCCCGTTCCCAGGCTCAACTTACCCCGTTCCCAGGCTCAACTTACCCCGTTCCCAGGCTCAACTTACCCCGTTCCTACGCTCAACTTTACCCCGTTCCTACGCTCAACTTACCCCGTTCCTACGCTCAACTTACCCCGTTCCTACGCTCAACTTACCCCGTTCCTACGCTCAACTTACCCCGTTCCTACGCTCAACTTACCCCGTTCCTACGCTCAACTTACCCCGTTCCTACGCTCAACTTACCCCGTTCCTACGCTCAACTTACCCCGTTCCTACGCTCAACTTACCCCGTTCCTACGCTCAACTTACCCCGTTCCTACGCTCAACTTACCCCGTTCCTACGCTCAACTTAGCCCGTTCCTACGCTCAACTTACCCCGTTCCTACGCTCAACTTACCCTGTTCCTACGCTCAACTTACCCTGTTCCTACGCTCAACTTACCCTGTTCCTACGCTCAACTTACCCCATAAACGGGAGACCACTTTTTTTGGGCCAAGCTATGTTTTCAAAACTGTAATGTTTTACATAAATTCGGATTATTCCCAGGGATACACAACAACAACTGCCTTAATGTTACTGGACCACAGGAAGAGTAGCTGCTGCCTTGGCAGGAACTAATGGACTCCAGGAAGAGTAGCTGCTGCCTTGGCAGGAACTAATGGACCCCAGGAAGAGTAGCTGCTGCCTTGACAGGAACTAATGGACTCCAGGAAGAGTAGCTGCTGCCTTGGCAGGAACTAATGGACTCCAGGAAGAGTAGTTGCTGCCTTGGCAGGAACTAATGGACCCCCAGGAAGAGTAGTTGCTGCCTTGGCAGGAACTAATGGACCCCAGGAAGAGTAGCTGCTAACTTAGCAGGAACTAATGGACCCCAGTAAGAGTAGCTGCTGTCTTGGCAGGAACTAATGGACCCCAGGAAGAGTAGCTGCTAACTTAGCAGTAACTAATGGACCCAATGAAGAGTAGCTGATGCCTTAGCAGGAACTAATGGACCCCATGAAGAGTAGCTGATGCCTTGGCAGGAATGAATGGACCCCATGAAGAGTAGCTGATGCCTTGGCAGGAACGAATGGACCCCATGAAGAGTAGCTGATGCCTTGGCAGGAACTAATGAACCCCAGGAAGAGTAGCTTCTGCCTTGACAGGAAGTAATGGACCACAAGAAGAATAGCTGCTGCCTTGGCAGGAACTAATGGACCCCAGTAAGAGTAGCTGCTGCCTTGACAGGAACTAATGGACCCCAGGAAGAGTAGCTGCTGTCTTGGCAGGAACTAATGGACCCCAGGAAGAGTAGCTGCTGTCTTGGCAGGAACTAATGGACCCCAGGAAGAGTAACTGCTGTCTTGGCAGGAACTAATGGACCCCAGGAAGAGTAGCTGCTGCCTTGGCAGGAACTAATGGACCCCAGGAAGAGTAGCTTCTGCCTTGACAGGAACTAATGGACCACAGGAAGAGTAACTGCTGCCTTGGCAGGAACTAATGGACCCCAGGAAGAGTAGCTGCTGCCTTGGCAGGAACTAATGGACCCCTGGAAGAGTAACTGCTGCCTTGGCAGGAACTCATGGGAATCCTTAATAAATACAAATACAAACATCCAGTTCTGGTTGCCTATTTATAAATTACTTATTAAATCATTATTTATTGAAGTTCTTGTCTCTCGTTATCATTGAACCTCTGCTAGCTACATTCTTCACTTCTGGCCTAAGAACAGCCCTTAGTCTGGAGTTATCATTGAACCTCTGCTAGCTACATTCTTCACCTCTGGCCTAAGAACAGCCCTTAGTCTCTCGTTATCATTGAACCTCTGCTAGCTACATTCTTCACCTCTGGCCTAAGAACAGCCCTTAGTCTCTCGTTATCATTGAACCTCTGCTAGCTACATTCTTCACCTCTGGCCTAAGAACAGCCCTTAGTCTGGAGTTATCATTGAACCTCTGCTAGCTACATTCTTCACCTCTGGCCTAAGAACAGCCCTTAGTCTGGAGTTATCATTGAACCTCTGCTAGCTACATTCTTCACCTCTGGCCTAAGAACAGCCCTTAGTCTCTCGTTATCATTGAACCTCTGCTAGCTACATTCTTCACCTCTGGCCTAAGAACAGCCCTTAGTCTGGAGTTATCATTGAACCTCTGCTAGCTACATTCTTCACCTCTGGCCTAAGAACAGCCCTTAGTCTGGAGTTATCATTGAACCTCTGCTAGCTACATTCTTCACCTCTGGCCTAAGAACAGCCCTTAGTCTGGAGTTCACACAATACTCCCAGAGTTCTCATGCCTTATTGCTTAAATATCTTTGTTAAAAAGAAGTCTATATTTCCCTTGACGGAGTGATGCTGAATGTAAAAAATGTCCTAACTTACCCCACTCTCCTCTACTTTGCTTGATCAGGTCAAAATTTGATCGGTCACCTAATCTTTCATGTAATGGAGACACAATTGTGGCATCTAACTAGTTCATTTGACTGGTTTTATCTGCTGTGGTAACTTTGCATGTTAATTTCTGGTGGACTGAAATGACAACTAAATCTTACCATGTACCATGGCGTTACTAGGTGAAATAAGAGTGTCCCACAGGCAGACATTTCTGGAGGAGAAAATGAGAAAATAGTTTCAGTCATTGGAGTTACTATTATGACAGTATTGTGACTGGTGTAGTTTTGATATGTAATGTTGATACTGACCTGCTGTCGTTGGACTGTCCTGCCGTTGCAATGAGACTGGAGGAAGTGATGAAGGCAAAATCACCACAGGTCTTAGAGTGACACTGCCAACTCTACAGAGAGACAGAGAGAGAGAGAGGGAAAGAGACAGAGACCGAGAGAGAGTTAGTCAGAGAGAGAGATGGAAAGAGACAGAGCCCGAGAGAGAGAGAGAGGGAGATCGAGAGAGAAAGCGAAAGAGAGAGAGCAAAAGAGAGAGCGAGACAGAGAGAGAGTGAGTCAGAGAGAGAGACAGAGCCCGAGAGAGAGTCAGAGAGAGAGAGGGAAAGAGACAGAGCCCGAGAGAGAGAGAGAGGAGATCGTGAGAGAAAGCGAAAGAGAGAGAGCAAAAGAGAGAGCGAGACAGAGAGAGAGCAAAAGAGAGAGCGAGACAGAGAGAGAGTGAGTCAGAGAGGGAAAGAGACAGACAGAGTGAGTCAGAGAGAGAGAGGGAAAGAGACAGAGCCCGAGAGAGAGACAGAGAGAGAGGGGGAAAGAGACAGAGCCCGAGAGAGAGACAGAGCGAGAGAGGGAAAGAGACAGAGCCCGAGAGAGAGTTAGTCAGAGAGAGAGAGGGAGATCGTGTGAGAGGGAAAGAGACAGAGACCGAGAGAGAGAGAGAGAGACAGAGAGAGAGGGGGAAAGAGACAGAGCCCGAGAGAGTTAGTCAGAGAGAGAGAGGGAGATCGTGTGAGAGGGAAAGAGACAGAGACCGAGAGAGAGAGAGAGAGAGGGGGAAAGAGACAGAGCCCGAGAGAGTTAGTCAGAGAGAGAGAGGGAGATCGTGTGAGAGGGAAAGAGACAGAGACCGAGAGAGAGTGAGTCAGAGAGAGAGAGGGAAAGAGACAGAGCCCGAGAGAGAGACAGAGAGGGGGAAAGAGACAGAGACCGAGAGAGAGAGGGAAAGAGACAGAGCCCGAGAGAGAGACAGAGAGAGAGAGGGAAAGAGACAGAGCCCGAGAGAGAGTTAGTCAGAGAGAGAGAGGGAGATCGTGTGAGAGGGAAAGAGACAGAGACCGAGAGAGAGTGAGTCAGAGAGAGAGAGGGAAAGAGACAAAGCCCGAGAGAGAGACAGAGAGAGAGGGGGAAAGAGACAGAGACCGAGAGAGAGAGGGAAAGAGAGAAAGAGACAGAGCCCGAGAGAGAGACAGAGAGAGAGAGGGAAAGAGACAGAGACCGAGAGAGAGAGGGAAAGAGACCGAGACCGAGAGGGAGAGGAAAAGAGACAGAGCCCGAGAGAGTCAGAGAGAGAGGGGGAAAGAGACAGAGCCCGAGAGAGAGTTAGTCAGAGAGAGAGAGGGAGATCGTGTGAGAGGGAAAGAGACAGAGACCGAGAGAGAGTGAGTCAGAGAGAGAGAGGGAAAAAGACAGAGCCCGAGAGAGAGACAGAGAGAGAGGGGGAAAGAGACAGAGACCGAGAGAGAGAGGGAAAGAGACAGAGCCCGAGAGAGAGACAGAGAGAGAGAGGGAAAGAGAGAGAGACCGAGAGAGAGAGGGAAAGAGACAGAGACCGAGAGAGAGAGGGAAAGAGACAGAGCCCGAGAGAGAGACAGAGAGAGAGAGGGAAAGAGACAGAGACCGAGAGAGAGAGGGAAAGAGACAGAGCCCGAGAGAGAGACAGAGAGAGAGAGGGAGAGAGACAGAGACCGAGAGAGAGAGGGAAAGAGACAGAGCCCGAGAGAGAGTCAGAGAGAGATGGAAAGAGACAGAGCCCGAGAGAGAGTCAGAGAGAGAGATGGAAAGAGACAGAGCCCGAGAGAGAGTCAGAGAGAGAGATGGAAAGAGACAGAGACCGAGAGAGAGAGGGAAAGAGACAGAGCCCGAGAGAGAGTCAGAGAGAGAGATGGAAAGAGACAGAGCCCGAGAGAGAGTCAGAGAGAGAGATGGAAAGAGACAGAGACCGAGAGAGAGAGGGAAAGAGACCGAGACCGAGAGGGAGAGGAAAAGAGACAGAGCCCGAGAGAGTCAGAGAGAGAGGGGGAAAGAGACAGAGCCCGAGAGAGAGTTAGTCAGAGAGAGAGAGGGAGATCGTGTGAGAGGGAAAGAGACAGAGACCGAGAGAGAGTGAGTCAGAGAGAGAGAGGGAAAAAGACAGAGCCCGAGAGAGACAGAGAGAGAAAGAGACAGAGACCGAGAGAGAGAGAGGGAAAGAGACAGAGACCGAGAGAGAGAGGGAAAGAGACAGAGCCCGAGAGAGAGACAGAGAGAGAGAGGGAAAGAGACAGAGCCCGAGAGAGAGTCGGAGATCGTGAGAGAAAGCGAAAGAGAGAGAGCAAAAGATAGAGAGAGAGCAAAAGAGAGAGCGAGACACAGAGAGAGAGAGTGAGTCAGAGAGAGGGAAAGAGACAGATACCGAGAATGAGCGAGAGAGAGGGAACGAGAGAGAGGGGAAAGAGACAGAAACCGAGAGAGAGACAGAGAGAGAGAGGGAAAAGAACAGAGACTGAGAATGAGAGAGAGAGAGGGAAAGAGACAGAGACCGCGAGAGAGACAGAGACAGAGAGGGAGATTGAGAGCGAAAGAGAGAGAGCAAAAAAGAGAGCGAGACAGAGAGAGGGGGGAGAGAAAGAACAGAGAGGGGGAGTCAGACCGAGCGAGAGAGGAAGGGAGATAGAAGGCTGCTCAGCCAAGCAGACAGAGGAAATCAATCACTCTATCACTCACACACGCCCACTCACTCTCCCACCCTCTGTAAAACCCCCATCCCTAATCCTTCAACACCAGTGTGTGTGTGTGTGTGTTACGTACCACGTAGGGCTTGGGGTTGGAGGAGGTCTGGTTGACCTGCCACAGACTGAGGAAGCCTTCTCCATCTGATACACCACACTGCAGAGACAGAGACAGAAAGAGACAGAAAGAGAGAGAGAGAGAGACAGAGACAGAGAGAGAGAGAGAGAGAGACAGAGAGAGAGAGAGAGACAGAGACAGAGACAGAGAGACAGACAGAGAGACAGACAGAGGGAGAGAGACGTGGAGAGAGAGACAGAGAGAGATAGCGAGACAGAGAAATAGCAAGAGACAGACAGAGAGAAAGACAGAGCGAGACAGACAGAGAGACAGACAGACAAAGAGACACACAGAGAGAGACAGAGACAGACAGATAGACCAACACAGAGAGATCAGCACAATCATAATACTGAGGATGAGAAATAGTATTGTTGTCTGTGTGTGTGTGTGTGTGTTGTGTGTGGACCTTGTTTCCCTGTGAGTTGAAGTAGAGGCGTGTGACTCTGGCATTGCCTGCCTGTCTGAAGCAGATGAGTTGCTGTGGCCTGTTCCACTCAAACATACGGACACTGCCGTCCTGAGCCCCAGTCATATCTAATACACAGACACATTAGGAAATGTTTGAAATTCCCGTTTGAAGGAACAGACCCGTCATTCAAACAGTGTTGTGTACATGCCGTCAGTATGCTGTATAGTACACATACTGTATATAACCTAGTAGTGGCATACTGTATATAACCTAGTAGTGGCATACTGTATATAACCTAGTAGTGACATACTGTATATAACCTAGTAGTGGCATACTGTATATAACCTAGTAGTGGCATACTGTATATAACCTAGTAGTGACATACTGTATATAACCTAGTAGTGGCATACTGTATATAACCTAGTAGTGGCATACTGTATATAACCTAGTAGTGGCATACCGTATATAACCTAGTAGTGGCATACTGTATATAACCTAGTAGTGGCATACTGTATATAACCTAGTAGTGGCATACCGTATATAACCTAGTAGTGGCATACTGTATATAACCTAGTAGTGGCATACTGTATATAACCTAGTAGTGGCATACTGTATATAACCTAGTAGTGGCATACTGTATATAACCTAGTAGTGGCATACTGTATATAACCTAGTAGTGGCATACCGTATATAACCTAGTAGTGGCATACCGTATATAACCTAGTAGTGGCATACTGTATATAACCTAGTAGTGGCATACCGTATATAACCTAGTAGTGGCATACCGTATATAACCTAGTAGTGGCATACCTATAAACCTAGTAGTGGCATACAATATAACCTAGTAGTGGCATACATATAACCTAGTAGTGGCATACCTGTATATAACCTAGTAGTGGCATACTGTATATAACCTAGTAGTGGCATACTGTATATAACCTAGTAGTGACTTACTGTAGTAACCTAGGACATACTGTATATAACTTAGTGATACTGTATATAACCTAGTAGTGATACTGTATATAACCTAGTAGTGGCATACAGTATATAACCTGTAGTGATACAGGCCAGAATAACCTAGTGTGCATAACTTTATTTTAGTAGTTCATACTGTAAAACTACTCTACATACCTAATACATCACTCTAATGTGGGATTCATCATCTAACTGTAGGACCTATATCAACTAGGACATTTCTTTGAACTGTAGTGTCTGGTACTTATACAAGATGATCACCTTCATAAACTGAAAAGAACATCATTCACTTCTTTTCAAGGTTCATCATCTTCATAATCTGAAAAACAGCATGAAATAATTATACCAAACTTCATTTGAAACCTATTTTTATACTTCTGGTACAAGGTACTCCATATTGACTGTAGCATGAAGAATTATCCCTTGAATGGGACATATTTATACTTCTGGTACAAGGTACTCCATATTGACTGTAGCATGAAGAATTATCCCTAGAATAGGACATATTTATACTTCTGGTACAAGGTACTCCATATTGACTGTAGGGACATTCTGGTAAGAATTATCCCCATATTGAGAATAGGACATATTTATACTTCTGGTACAAGGTACTCCATATTGACTGTAGCATGAAGAATTATCCCTAGAATAGGACATATTTATACTTCTGGTACAAGGTACTCCATATTGACTGTAGCATGAAGAATTATCCCTTGAATGGGGACATACTTGAGAAGTGGTGATGCGGTGACGCAGGCCTGTACCTTGGGCAGCCGAGGAGACACTGTGAGAGCTGGGTATCTGTGTGTTGATACTCTCCCATACAAACACACACACTGCCTATCTCTGGTAACATAGACTCATCTACCAGCCTGTTTAGTCCTCAACTCTCTGTCTGTTTGGCCTGAGATAGATAAAGCAGAGTCCATATTCACTGGACTGACTAGGTCCAGCTAGCGGGCCTCAGTTCAGACACAGCGAGCGAGGAATAGGGTGAGACAATGACTTCTGACATTAAAAGAAGAACGTTTGTCTGCTTGCTTTAAACCGTATTGTCTTACTGTACTGATGAGTTCTGCTAGGTACTGCTGCACATATTTCCTATGACACCAGAGCAGTGTGGGGAGAGACAATAGGAAGGGGTTTTCATAATAAACAGACAGGACCTTGAGTTTAGAGTGGTGAGCTGTGAGCCAGACAGGCTGGGACAGAGGTTTGACTCCTGAGTACTGTGTCCCTCTACAGGTCAGTACAGACTACTACCTCTCTCACCGGACTATACTGCACTGACAAGGTCCAAGTAAATGGAAAGGAGGAAAGGAGATACTGTACCTAGTCAGTGGTCCAACAATGCATTCAACTAAAATGTCAAAAGTTTGGGGTCACTTAGAAATGTCCTTGTTTTTGAAAGAAAAGCATATTTTGTTGTCCATTAAAATAACATCAAATTGATCAGAATTACAGAGTAGACATTGTTAATGTTGTAAATGACTATTGTTGCTGGAAACCGTTGATTTTGTATGGAATATCTACATAGGCGTACAGAGGCCCATTATCAGCAACTATCACTCCTGTGTTCCAATGGCACGTTGTGTTAGCTAATCCAAGTTTATCATTTTAAAAGGCTAATTGATCATTAGAAAACCATTTCGCAATTATGTTAGCACAGCTGAAAACTGTTCTAATTAAAGAAGCAATCCAACTGGCCTTCTTTAGACTAGTTGAGTATCTGGAGATCCAGAATTAGTGGGTTTTATTTCCCAGCTCAAAATGTCCAGAAACAAATAACTTTCTTCTGAAACTCGTCAGTTTATTCTTGTTCTGAGAAATGAAGGCTATACCATGCGAGAAATTGCCAAGGAACTGAAGATCTCATACAATGTTGTGTACTACTCCCTTCACAGAACCGCGCAAACTGGCCCTAACCAGAACAGAAAGAGGAGTGGGAGGCCCCGGTGCACAACTGAGCAAGAGGACAAGTACATTCAAGTGTCTAGTTTGAGAAACAGACACCACACAAGTCCTCAACTGGAAGCGTCATTAAATAGTACCCGCAAAACACCAGTCTCAATGCCAACAGTGGAGAGGCGATTCCGGGATGCTGGCCCACGGAATAGCCTTCATTTCTCAGAACAAGAATAGACTGACGAGTTTCAGAAGAAAGTCATTTGCTTCTGGACATTTTTAGCCTGTAATCAAACCCACAAATGCTGATGCTCCTGATACTCAACTAGTCTAAAGAAGACCAGTTGTATTGCTTCTTTAATCAGCAACACAGTTTTCAGCTGCGCTAACATAATTGTAAAAGGGTTTCTAATGATAAATTAGTATTTTAACATGATAAACTTGGATTAGCTAACACAACGTGCCATTGGAACACAGGAGTGATGGTTGCTGATAATGGGTCTCTGTGCGCCTATGTAGATATTCCATTAAAAATCAGCCGTTTCCAGCTACAATAATCATTTACAACATTAACACTGTATTTCTGATCAATTTGATGTTATTTTAATGGACAAAGAAATGTGCTTTTCTTTCAAAAACAAGGAAATGTTTAAGTGACCCCAAACATATTTATATACACACACTGTGTGTATGTGTGTGTGTGTCTGTGTGATTATACTATGCATCTGTGTGTATGATTATACTATGCATCTGTGTGTGTGTGAGTGAGTGGAGGATGTTTTGTGTGTGTATGTGTGAGTGAATGTGTGAGTGAGTGGAGGATGTTTTGTGTGTGTATGTGTGAGTGAGTGAGTGAGTGAGTGAGTGAGTGAGTGAGTGAGTGAGTGGATGTTTTGTGTGTATGTGTGAGTGAGTGAGTGGAGGATGTTTTGTGTCTGTGGGATGTTTTGTGTGTGAGTGAATGTGTGAGTGGAGGATATTTTGTGTGTGTAGGATGTTTTGTGTGTGTGTGTGTGTGAGTGAGTGGAGGATGTTGTGTGTGTGTAGGATGTTTTGTGTGTGAGTGAATGTGTGAGTGGAGGATGTTTTGTGTGTGTAGGATGTTTTGTGTGTGAGTGAGTGGAGGATGTTTGCTGTGTGTAGGATGTTTTGTGTGTGAGTGAGTGGAGGATGTTTTGTGTGTTTAGGATGTTTTGTGTGTGAGTGAGTGGAGGATGTTTTCTGTGTGTAGGATGTTTTGTGTGTGAGTGAGTGGAGGATGTTTTGTGTGTGTGTGAGTGAGTGAGTGTGTGAGTGAGTGAGTGGAGGATGTTTTGTGAGTGTGTGAGTGAGTGGAGGATGTTTGTGTGTCGTACCACACTAGCACCCATGCTGGTCTGCCCACTCCCCAGCCAGGGCATGGATGCAGAGGCTGCCATGTCTTTGGGGTTGAAGTGCGACGGAGTAGAGGAGGCCTGGGCAACGTTAGTGTGGGAAGAACGGTAGTCCACGTCATCAGAACTGAGGAGAGAAAGAAGTCCAACACAATGTATGTATATGTGTATATGTGTATGTGTGTGTAACAGTGTACTGACCTGTGTGACTCCTTGTCAAAGTCCTCTCCTATCCAGGTGTAGGGCTGAGCAGCTAACAGAGTGGACACATCAACCTCCTGCACGTCGTGAGTGGACGCCAGCACTATCTCATTGGTGTTAGCCTGGAAGGGGAGGAGAGAGGGGGGAGAGAGGGGGAGAAGAGAGGGGGGAGGAGAGAGGGGAGGGAGGGAGAGAAGGGGAGAGAGGGGGGGAGGGAGGGAGAGAAGAGGGGGAGGAAGTGAGAGAAGAGGGAGGGAGAGAAGAGGGGGAGGAAGTGAGAGAAGAGGGAGGGAGAGAAGAGGGGGGAGGAAGTGAGAGAAGAGGGGGGAGAGAAGAGGGGAAGGGAGAGAAGAGGGGGGGGGGAGAGAAGAGGGGGGAGAAGAGGGGAGAAGAGGGGGGGGAAGGGAGAGAAGAGGGGGGAGGAAGGGAGAGAAGAGGGGGGAGGAAGGGAGAGAAGAGGGGGGAGGAAGGGAGAGAAGAGGGGGGAGGAAGGGAGAGAAGAGGGGGAGGAAGGGAGAGAAGAGGGGGGAGGAAGGGAGAGAAGAGGGGGGAGGAAGGGAGAGAAGAGGGGGGAGGAAGGGAGAGAAGAGGGGGGAGGAAGGGAGAGAAGAGGGGGGAGGAAGGGAGAGAAGAGGGGGAGGAAGGGAGAGAAGAGGGGGGAGGAAGGGAGAAAAGAGAGGCCAGTAAATGTATACCACATCATCTGAATGAGTAGAGACATTCTAACGTACAGAAACATTTAGATGTGGTGAACTGTGTGTTAACCCCCCTAAGGCTGATGTCCACGCCCATGTGGAAATCTATTTAGCAGAATACAAAAATCCATCAGTTTAAGTTACAGATCTCATTTCTTTTGCATTGGATGTGTCTCAATCCACCGCATCTGCCTATGTAACACTTCTGCATTCGGGGTGAAAGGTGACAGAGCTAGAGCAGTGTTTGTCAGACCATGAGACATCCAAAAATCGGTACTCTCACAGAATCGTCTGTAGTGACGGAACGGTTTGGACAAAAATCCCTTTACGGAGGAGACTCTCAGGAACACGATGGTGTTCTCCGTTTTGCTCTACGACCCCCACAAGCGTCTTGGGACTGGTCTGAAGCCCATACTGCCGATCTGCCAACGTCTGTCTGTAGGGTCCCAACAGTTTGGGCTAAACACTGATCTGTGTAAAGGTGAGACTCTCAGGAACACGTATACATGGGCTGTTCTGCTCTAGGACGTCCACAGGTCTCACAAGTCCAGTCTGAAGGTCCCCCGATACCAGTTTAAAATCATTTATGGAAGTATATATGGAGACTGTTTAGTGACAAAAATAAGGGATTAAATAGATGTAAAAAAAGTATAAAATTAGACTGGGCTTAGACTGTTATATGTTAACTGGTGGCCTTATTGGCCAGTCTAATGGAATCCACTCTACTCATTTATCTCTATGGTGTCGGACTCGAAAACCTGACGTAGTTTGACATTCAGGTGCCATGTTCATCAAATGGGAAAGCTTTGTGTGTGGGTGTCTGTGTGCACTGCAGAGGTCTCTCACCCTGTTGATGGCGAAGGCCATGATGATGTCAGACTCCTTGTGGATGATCTTAGCATTCCTTCCTGGGTAGCCTAAGTCTCCCTCCACCTGGAACACATTATCACAGCACCCTCCATCATTTAGTACACCTGGTACATACATACTGTACACAGACACAAAATGTCTTAGCATACACACCTGTTACATACACACACAGCCACACGCTATCACAACACCCCTACACTGACACACAGCCACACACAGCAGTGACACAGTGAGCACTCAGAGAGAACATGCAGGTTAGGTCCATGTGACACCTCTCTGACAGAGCTGGAAGAGGGGCTGGAATAAGACATTATTACAGAGGGGATGATAGTATTAAGGAAGAGATGAAGAATGGGTCCAGCAGCAGAAGAATGAGAGACTTTAGGCCCAGCTATAGAAGGAATGACCAGACAGAGACAGACCGCGTGTTAGTGGGGGTAGAGACAGACCGCGTGTTAGTGGGGGTAGAGACAGACCGCGTGTTAGTGGGGGTAGAGACAGACCGCGTGTTAGTGGGGGTAGAGACAGACCGCGTGTTAGTGGGGGTAGAGACAGACCCCGTGTTAGTGGGGGTAGAGACAGACCGCGTGTTAGTGGGGGTAGAGACAGACCGCGTGTTAGTGGGGGTAGAGACAGACCTTGTGTTAGTGGGGGGAGAGACAGACCGTGTGTTAGTGGGGGTAGAGACAGACCGTGTTAGTGGGGGTGAGACAGACCGCGTGTTAGTGGGGGGAGAGACAGACCGTGTGTTAGTGGGGGGAGAGACAGACCGTGTCAGTGTGTTAGTGGGGGTAGAGACAGACCTTGTGTTAGTGGGGGTAGAGACAGACCGTGTGTTAGTGGGGGTAGAGACAGACCGTGTGTTAGTGGGGGTAGAGACAGACCGTGTGTTAGTGGGGGGAGAGACAGACCGTGTGTTAGTGGGGGTAGAGACAGACCGTGTCAGTGTGTTAGTGGGGGTAGAGACAGACCGTGTCAGTGTGTTAGTGGGGGTAGAGACAGACCGTGTCAGTGTGTTAGTGGGGGTAGAGACAGACCGTGTCAGTGTGTTAGTGGGGGTAGAGACAGACCGTGTCAGTGTGTTAGTGGGGGTAGAGACAGACCGTGTCAGTGTGTTAGTGGGGGTAGAGACAGACCGTGTCAGTGTGGTGAGGTGATGTAATGAGGTAGTGGGTTAGTGACAGTGCGGTCAGGTGATGAGGTAGTGGGTTAGTGACAGTGAGGTGATGAGGTAGTGGGTTTGTGACAGTGAGGTGATGAGGTAGTGGGTTTGTGACAGTGAGGTGATGAGGTAGTGGGTTTGTGACAGTGAGGTGATGAGGTAGTGGGTTAGTGACAGGGAGGTGATGAGGTAGTGGGTTAGTGACAGGGAGGTGATGAGGTAGTGGGTTAGTGACAGACAGTGGGTTGAGGTGATGAGGTAGTGGGTTAGTGACAGACCATGTCAGTGGGGTGAGGTGATGAGGTAGTGGGTTAGTGACAGACAGTGGGGTGAGGTGATGAGGTAGTGGGTTAGTGACAGACAGTGGGATGAGGTGATGAGGTAGTGGGTTAGTGACAGACAGTGGGGTGAGGTGATGAGGTAGTGGGTTAGTGACAGACCATGTCAGTGGGGTGAGGTGATGAGTTAGTGGGTTAGTGACAGTGAGGTTAGGTAGTAGGTAAGGTTGCAAAATTCTGCTAACTTTCCCCAAATTCTTACAATTCTTACATTTTTACATTACGGATTCTTATTCCTTCCTGATTCCAGGAATTACACATGTGATTTCTGGAAGACCCTGGTAGTGTTGGGTTAGTGAGTAGTAATGGTGAGGTGAAGCTCTGGAAAACCCTGGTAGTGTTGGGTTAGTGAGTAGTAATGGTGAGGTGAAGCTCTGGAAAACCCTGGTAGTGTTGGGTTAGTGAGTAGTAATGGTGAGGTGAAGCCCTGGTAGTGTTGGGTTAGTGAGTAGTAATGGTGAGGTGAAGCTGGAAAACCCTGGTAGTGTTGGGTTGTGAGTAGTAATGGTGAGGTGAAGCTCTGGAAAACCTGGTAGTGTTGGGTTAGTGAGTAGTAATGGTGAGGTGAAGCTCTGGAAGACCCTGGTAGTGTTGGGTTAGTGAGTAGTAATGGTGAGGTGAAGCTCTGGAAAACCCTGGTAGTGTTGGGTTAGTGAGTAGTAATGGTGAGGTGAAGCTCTGGAAAACCCTGGTAGTGTTGGGTTTGTGAGTAGTAATGGTGAGGTGAAGCTCTGGAAAACCCTGGTAGTGTTGGGTTAGTGAGTAGTAATGGTGAGGTGAAGCTCTGGAAAACCCTGGTCATGTTGGGTTAGTGAGTAGTAATGGTGAGGTGAAGCTCTGGAAGACCCCGGTCATGTTGGGTTAGTGAGTAGTAATGGTGAGGTGAAGCTCTGGAAGACCCCGGTCATGTTGGGTTAGTGAGTAGTAATGGTGAGGTGAAGCTCTGGAAGACCCCGGTCATGTTGGGTTAGTGAGTAGTAATGGTGAGGTGAAGCTCTGGAAAACCCTGGTTGTGTTGGGTTAGTGAGTAGTAATGGTGAGGTGAAGCTCTGGAAGACCCCGGTCATGTTGGGTTAGTGAGTAGTAATGGTGAGGTGAAGCTCTGGAAGACCCCGGTCATGTTGGGTTAGTGAGTGGTAATGGTGAGGTGAAGCTCTGGAAGACCCCGGTCATGTTGGGTTAGTGAGTAGTAATGGTGAGGTGAAGCTCTGGAAGACCCCGGTCATGTTGGGTTAGTGAGTAGTAATGGTGAGGTGAAGCTCTGGAAAACCCCGGTCATGATGGGTTAGTGAGTAGTAATGGTGAGGTGAAGCTCTGGAAGACCCCGGTCATGTTGGGTTAGTGAGTAGTAATGGTGAGGTGAAGCTCTGGAAGACCCCGGTCATGTTGGGTTAGTGAGTAGTAATGGTGAGGTGAAGCTCTGGAAGACCCCGGTCATGTTGGGTTAGTGAGTAGTAATGGTGAGGTGAAGCATGCCAAGCAGTGATTAGAAGAGAGACTTACACAGCCCTGAGCAGGTACCAGTTCATACTGTACAGATACTACCTTGTTGGACCTGAGAGCTCCAGATACACAGTTTGGGCTGAGGAGATCCATATAGCCTTCAACACACTACACAACACATGCACAAAACACAAAATGAAGAAAACAAAAATGAAAGGGTTGTCTGGATGGTAGATACACGCAGCCACACACACAGTCAGTGTGTCAATACGCGGATGAGGCAAAGGCTTCTCCCAACCCAAACAAGTTCCAATCACATGGTAACAGAGTGGAGTGCTGGGGAGATAGGAGAGGTCTCTCTCAATGTAATGACAGCGGGTGGAGGGGAGGGTGGGGCACAGTCTCAACACCAAAGTCAAAATAAACACACCTTAAAAGAGTCTACTTACTGGAAGTCAGGTATAAGGTTCCTCTTTAGTTTGAAATCACATCTTTAACTTTCTACTCAAATCTCAACAAAGCAGGATCTATGTATGTGGTTATAATTTGGTTTAGAAAGGAGATGCACCATATAAGATGACTGTCTGTGTTAGCAGATGTCTGCAGACATGATCATTTGAATAATACTAATAATAGAGGTGATGATAGTAGTAGTGATGGTGTGCAGACATCACAGAATTCTCTGTTCTTGATTACACAATACAAGGCCGTCAAAACCATAATAATAACAATAGAAGTGTGTGTGTGTGTGTGTGTGTGTGTGTGTGTGTGTGTGTGTGTGTGTGTGTGTGTGTGTGTGTGTGTGTGTGTGTGTGTGTGTGTGATATACACTACTCTTCAGAAGTTAAATTAACTGGGCCATAATGTACAAAATAATTATGGACCTTACTCAAAATACAGAATATATAAAATATAAAAAAATAGAATTTGGGGTTTGAAGAACTATTGTTGTGAAGATGATTCTAAGGACACATCCAGACCGATGATCTGTCTGACATGGTGCATGTTGTAGGAGAGGCTGGACTGGAGGAGGTAACACTATGTTAAACCCGAAGTTACCTGCTATGTACTCATTAACAAGTTAGGTGATATAATGACACCTTTCTGAATCCACTTAATGAATCATTAACACGTTAGGTGATATAATGACACCTTTATGAATCCACTTAATGAATCATTAACACGTTAGGTGATATAATGACACCTTTATGAATACACTTAATTAATCATTAACAAGTTCGGTGATATAATGACACCTTTCTGAATCCACCTTGAAACATATAATGACCATTTGACTTGTTTAATGTGTAAGTAATAACCAGGTAAATAAAGGATGCCTGGTGTATGAGACCAGACATGCTGTAGATGTAGGGGACAGACAGACAGATTGTACCAGGGGTCCAGTTTAGCTCGTTACCTCGCTCTGCTTCCTCTTCTTAGTGAAGATATAGCGAATCAGAGTCTCCTGAAGAACGTCCTGTTTCACCAGGTAGTGCCAGAGACGCCTCGCAGGGAACGAAATGTGGTTCTTATTCCTGGAACACGAGACACACACACATAAACATGTGAGAACATGGGTGTGTGTGTGTAGTCTATGCATCTGTGTGTGTAGTCTATGTATCGCTCTCTCTGTGTGTGTGTGTGTGTGTGTGTGTAGTCTATGTATCTGTGTGTGTGTGTGTAGTCTATGTATCTGTGTGTGTGTGTGTGTGTGTGTAGTCTATGTATCGCTGTGTGTGTGTGTGTAGTCTATGTATCTGTGTGTGTGTGTAGTCTATGTATCTGTGTGTGTGTGTAGTCTATGTATCTGTGTGTGTGTGTGTAGTCTATGTATCTGTGTGTGTGTGTAGTCTATGTATCTGTGTGTGTGTGTGTGAATAATACCCACTTGAAAGGTGTGTTGTCAGGCTCCAGCATGGCCTTGTGTCTCAGTATGGCGGGCCCCCCTCCTGTGCTGAGGTCAGTGGGGTAGGTGTTGATGTAGTTGGGAGGAGGACCATCAAACTTGTTCATCCTCTCCTGGAGTTGGGTCTCCCAGTTCTCTAGTGTCTTCAGCACAGCATTCCCCAGAGGAGACGTCACCGGCAGGTCTGATGGAGGGAGGAGAGGACGATAACAGAAAGAAAAACTGTTTTGGTTGCGCCGCTCTAGTGAGTGAGTGAGTGAGTGAGTGAGTGAGTGAGTGAGTGAGTGAGTGCGTGAGTGCGTGAGTGCGTGAGTGCGTGAGTGCGTGCGTGTTCAATATTTTCCCGGTATATTACAATTGTTCCCTCCCCAGGACAATTCACTTTTCTCCCGGGTACACAAAATATCCCGCCAAAACTGGAAGTGTCATTCAAAAGCATTATAAAGTATATAAATAGCCATGTCTGGATGTAATTAGAGCTTTGATCCAAAATTCAACCCTGATGCTACCTGAGCCTGATGAGCCCTACATTAAAGACATTTACTGAGCCCTACATTAAAGACTGAGCCCTACATTAAAGACATTTACTGAGCACTACACATTAAAGACATTTACTGAGCCCTACATTAAAGACTGAGCCCTACATTAAAGACATTTACTGAGCCCTACATTAAAGACATTTACTGAGCCCTACATTAAAGACTGAGCCCTACATTAAAGACATTTACTGAGCCCTACATTAAAGACATTTAATGAGCCCTACATTAAAGACATTTACTGAGCCCTACATTAAAGACATTTACTGAGCCCAAGCCCAAATGATGGTACCCTTATCCAATACATATATGATATAGTCTACTGCACATTACACACGACAGAAAAACAAACGCCCATAGATGTAGCTAGCTATCGCCCATAGATGTACCCAGCTATATGCTCTCTTGGCTAAATAAATGAAACTAGCTCCAGTTGGCTAATCTGTATTCCTGTACTGCATTGTATTATACTGATTATGAACTGGATTTACTCACCTCATTCAAACCATGATAAAGCAGGGAGATCATGTGATTCTGGTGCAGCACATGCAGCCTACAAAGTTACAACTACAGGCAAGCAAATGAAATTGAATAGGGCCTATTTGTATAATTAGTAGGCTGACCTTTCATAATATTTCCCCTAATGTTACTAGCCCACCTCCTCTTTCTCTATTGTTGCTTCATTCCTTCCTCTCTTTCAACAGTTAAATGAAATACGTTTTGTTGTCCTCATCTTCATCATTCTAAAGACATCATTGAATAATATAGGACCAGAATTAGATGCAGAAGGCTTTCACTTCTCTTCATGAAGATTGAATGGTTATGGGTCTGAATAAATAACTGTTATAACCTACCACCATCGTGAGTTTACTTCTTTCAAACTACCTGTGAGTTCTATTGGCTGCTGTATTTAACATTCAGCAAACAAGAGCTTGTGTCCCTCTTCTAATAGTCTATTGGTATAAGAAATGCAAAAATATAATAATGTCCAGCAAACTATTCTAGTGTATCTTTTCCTGCATGGGACTCCAAGAGCTAAGGAGCGTTATTTAGGGAGAGGCCAGCGGAGCACAGGTGTGTGCGTACTGGGCAAGAGACAAGAGGCTATAAATTATGCTTATTATGCATAACCCATCATTAAATATAAGACTAATACTGCACTGAATGTATTACCTGAAAGAGGTGGGCTAGGACATCTATATATATAGAACAATCTAGAACAGGATGATCTATTTTGGATGCAATTTGAATGGGGTTGATGGAGAGAGAGAAAGACAGAGTGCTCGGGCAGGCACTGATTGAAAGCAACGATATTCGAGTGACAGACTGTTTTAAAACTCTGCAGCTACAATAAAAAATATATATCTTTACAATTAAGAAATAAGGTGACCCCTGAAAGCCAGATGGGAGTTGGGTATATTAGACAACACTTGGTTTTATATTACTGTAATATAGACTATGCTGCAGAAAATACAGGCCTTCCTGTCACAAGGAAACAAGTTACCATGATGAGATGATAGGTCTACATGCATTGTGAACTGTCCCCACCCTGAGACGGGCTCTCTGTCCCCACCCTGAGACGGGTTCTCTGTCCCCACCCTGAGACGGGCTCACTGTCCCCACCCTGAGACGGGCTCTCTGTCCCCACCCTGAGACGGGCTCTCTGGCCCCACCCTGAGACGGGCTCTCTGTCCCCACCCTGAGACGGGCTCACTGTCCCCACCCTGAGACGGGCTCACTGTCCCCACCCTGAGACGGGCTCTCTGTCCCCACCCTGAGACGGGCTCTCTGGCCCCACCCTGAGACGGGTTCTCTGTCCCCACCCTGAGACGGGCTCTCTGTCCCCACCCTGAGACGGGCTCACTGTCCCCACCCTGAGACGGGCTCTCTGGCCCCACCCTGAGACGGGCTCTCTGTCCCCACCCTGAGACGGGCTCACTGTCCCCACCCTGAGACGGGCTCTCTGTCCCCACCCTGAGATGGGCTCACTGTCCCCACCCTGAGACGGGCTCTCTGGCCCCACCCTGAGACGGGCTCTCTGTCCCCACCCTGAGACGGGCTCTCTGGCCCCACCCTGAGATGAGACGGGTTCTCTGTCCCCACCCTGAGACGGGCTCTCTGGCCCCACCCTGAGACGGGCTCTCTGGCCCCACCCTGAGACGGGCTCTCTGGCCCCACCCTGAGACGGGCTCTCTGGCCCCACCCTGAGACGGGCTCTCTGTCCCCACCCTGAGACGGGCTCTCTGGCCCCACCCTGAGACGGGCTCTCTGGCCCCACCCTGAGACGGGCTGTCTGGCCCCACCCTGAGGTGGGCTGTCTGGCCCCACCCTGAGATGAACTGTCTGTCCCCAACCTGAGATGGGCTGTCTGTCCCCACCCTGAGATGGGCTGTCTGTCCCCAACCTGAGATGGGCTGTCTGTCCCCAACCTGAGATGGGCTGTCTGTCCCCAACCTGAGATGGGCTGTCTGACCCAACCTGAGATGGGCTGTCTGCCCCCAACCTGAGATGGGCTGTCTGCCCCCAACCTGAGATGGGCTGTCTGCCCCCAACCTGAGATGGGCTGTCTGTCCCCAACCTGAGATGGGCTCTCTGTCCCCACCCTGAGATGGACTGTCTGTCCCCACCCTGAGATGGGCTGTCTGTCCCCACCCTGAGATGGGCTGTCTGTCCCCACCCTGAGATGGGCTCTCTATCCCCACCCTGAGATGGGCTGTCTGTCCCCACCCTGAGTGTTGATTATTCATTATTCAGAGGCCGTAGAGAAGACAGATTTAGACATCACATATAATTTAACATTTCAATTCCACTTCTTGCTGTTCATATAAATAATGTATTATCATTTACCGGTTTCTGGCAGTTATTTATCCCGGGAAATGGAGTGGTTTTGAGCGGTAAATCCCAGTAAACGGTTTCCTGCCATTCAACCCTAGTGTGTGTGTTTGTGTGTACCTGTGAAGTCCAGTCCAGTGAGAGGGAGGAAGGTCTTGACGTTATGTAGAGCCAGTTTCACCATGACCAGACGGATCAGAGACCAACTACACACAGAGACAGAGAGAGGAGAGAGAGAGAGAGAGAAAGAGAAGAGAAAGGAGAGAGAGAGGAGAGAGGAGAGAAGAGAAAGGAGAGAGAGAGGAGAGAGGAGAAAGGAGAGAGGAGAGAAGAGAAAGGAGAGAGAGGAGAGAAGAGAAAGGAGAGAGAGGAGAGGGGGGAGAGGAGAGAGAGGTGAAAGGAGAGAAGAGAAAGGAGAGAGAGAGGGATGAGAGGAGAGGGAGAGAGCATACCATGACATTACTCGTAAGATGCCAGGGTGTTGAATCTTAGTAGAAAATACTCTGAACAATCAGTGGACCATGGCCCAATACAAAGGGCTGTCCACAGCTGAACTCTACTTAGATGTCAAGTAGGAAAAGGCACAACAATTACACACCTGTATGAGTTGGGGTCAGAGTGTTCAGTCATCTGTGTGTCAGAGAGGAAGGCATCATCATCATCGTCGTCGTCATCCTCCTCTCCGCTCTCATCTGAGTCATACAGAGCTCCACTGTCTGACAGGGGCAGGAAGGGCTGGGGGTAGAAGGAGGAGGAGAGGGAGGAGGAGAGGGAGGAGGAAAGAGAGGAGGAGCAGGAGGAGGAGAGGGAGGAGGAGAGGGAGGAGGAGCGGGAGGAGGAGAGGGAGGAGGAGCGGGAGGAGGAGAGGGAGGAGGAGGGAGGAGGAGAGGGAGGAGCAGCAGGAGGAGGAGAGGGAGGAGCGGGAGGAGGAGCGGGAGGAGGAGAGGGAGGAGGAGAGGGAGGAGGAGAGGGAGGAGGAGAGAGAGGAGGAGAGAGGAGGAGGAGAGAGGAGGAGAGGGTGGAGGAGAGGGTGGAGGAGAGAGAGGAGAAGAGGGAGTAGAGCTTATTTGTTTGTTACTATTTTGATGTTTTAATGACTGTATGTACCAACAAATGGTGTTTCAGTGAGCGTATGCATACAGTGATGTTGTGAGGAGCAGCATCACGCCTTACTTTGGCCACAAAGTAGTCCCACATGCTGAGCTCTGGAGGAATGAACTTCTCCCTGTAGGCGGGTCTCTCTGCAGGGACGGGAGGGGGGGTGGCAGGGACCTCCTTTACTGGACGACCAGGAACCAGCATCCTCATATTAAACCGTCGTCTGAGTCGATCCACATCCTCTGCCGGGGGAGGGGCTGACGCGGCTGGGGGAGGGGCTGGCACGGCTGGGGGAGGGGATGGTGGGTGTGGGAGAGAGATTGTTAGTACATATGTTTTTTTTATAGAAACATTTTTACATGACTGCTGCCTTGTAAGAGATGAAGAGGAGTTGATCACTCATAATTGTATTCGTCACCCAGTAGAGCCCAGGAGAGGTTTGGGGGTACAGGTGGAAGGCACAGCACCAGGGTTTAGGCTCAATACCATTTCAATTCAGGAAACAAACTGAATTGACTGAACTGATTATTGACTCCAGCAACCCTGCACAGTATCTGTGTTAGCGTTAGGACCCAGCGTCTTCCTGGTCAGGTCACATGATTATGGTAAACTCTGGGCCCAAGACATGGAGAGACACAGAAACACATACAGAGGAGAGCGGACACGACAGACACAGACGTTTTAACACAAACCTGGACCGTTGTCCTGGGTGACTATCTCTGGAACCACTGAGACGAGAGACAAACCAAGACAACAGCGTAAGACGCACACAAGACACACACGTACAACACACAAACACACACACGTTCAACACACACACACGTTCAACACACACACACGTTCAACACACACACACACACACACACACACATACATACATACAACACACACATACAACACACACACACACACACGTACAACACACACACACACGTCAGACTACGAGACAATACAGTCAAGGTGATCACAATAACTCATTATACTATATATCATGATGAGACTGGTTAGAATGCTTATGAATGGTTATGAATGGTTATATGACCAGAGGTTTCTAATAATATTCTAATAAACGTCTGTCTGCTGGTTGAAAGGCTTCTGAGTCCTTGAGGGTAATCTGCATGGCTTGTGACCTGGTATACAACAGAGAGAGACCAAGGACCCTTATATCTCAGCTCTCCAGAGGGGGTGTGTGTGTGTGTGTGTGTGTGTGTGTGTGTGTGTGTGTGTGTGTGTGTGTGTGTGTGTGTGTGTGTGTGTGTGTGTGTGTGTGTGGGGCAGACAAGGTAGCAGTACTTTTTACAGAGCTGAGTCTTATCGACTACTTGGCATTTTTAAATAAAGCATTCTTCTCTCAACTCTTCTCCTCCACCCTTCTCTCCCCTCCTCTCCTTTCCTCTGTTCTCTCCTCTCCACATCCTCCCAAAACCAGCCTCTTCTCCTCCACCCTTCTCTCCCCTCCCCTCCTCTGTTCTCTCCTCTCCACATCCTCCCCCACCGGCCTCTTCTCCTCCCCCTCCCTCTCTCTCTCCTCCTCCCCCACCGGCCTCCTCTCCCCTCCTCTGTTCTCTCCTCTCCACATCCTCCCCCACCGGCCTCTTCTCCTCCTCTCCTCTCCTCTGTTCTCTCCTCTCCACATCCTCCCCCACCGGCCTCTTTTCCTCCTCTCCTCTCCTTTCCACTGTTCTCTCCTCTCCACATCCTCCCCCACCGGCCTCTTTTCCTCCTCTCCTCTCCTTTCCACTGTTCTCTCCTCTCCACATCCTCCCCCACCGGCCTCTTTCCTCCTCTCCTTTACGCTGTTCTCTCCTCTCCACATCCTCCCCCACCGGCCTCCTCTCCTCTCCACATCCTCTCCCAGCCTCTTTTCCTCTCCCCACTTCTCCACTCCTCCCCCTTTCACCCACGTCCTGAAAGAACACTTGACTTCAAAGAAAAGTTATCAAGTCTAAATGTGAACAT
Source organism: Oncorhynchus masou masou (assembly GCF_036934945.1). Taxonomy (NCBI): domain Eukaryota; kingdom Metazoa; phylum Chordata; class Actinopteri; order Salmoniformes; family Salmonidae; genus Oncorhynchus; species Oncorhynchus masou. The sequence continues at coordinate 19,845,293 of NC_088213.1, read as the reverse complement.
TTATTTAACACAATCTGCTAATAATGTCTGATCATTACAGGTTGGTTCCAAAACAGTATTCAGAAGAACTGATATTCAGAATGAGTTTGTCTACCATCACATCTAATAAGTAATAATAAATATGTTGAATTACAGTTGTGTTGATTTCATCAAGCACCTAACTACGATACCACAATCACATGCTAGAAACTAACATACTAATGGAGGAACAACACGGTTACTATAGTACACCATCACGGATACTACTGATCCACACTAGATCACCCAGGCAGTGGAGGCTGGTGAGGGGAGGACGGCTCATAATAATGGCTGGAATGGAAATAATGGAATAGAATCAAACACATAGGAACCATTCATTCCATTCCAGACATTACTATACAGCCCAGTTAGTGTTTTAATTTTTTTTAACATTTACTTAACTAGGCAAGTCAGTTAAGAACAAATTCTTATTTTCAATGACGGCCTAGGAACAGTGGGTTAACTGCCTGTTCAGGGGCAGAACGACAGATTTGTAAACTTGTCAGCTCAGGGGTTTGAACTTGCAACCTTTTGGTTACTTGTCCAATGCTCTAACCAATAGGCTACCCTGCCGCCCCGTGTACCTGGTTTAACCTTTGTTAAGGCAGACCTATAGCCCAGTGAGTGTACATGGTTTAACCTTGGTTAAGGCAGACCTATAGCCCAGTTAGAGTACCTAGTTTACCCTTAGTTAAGGCAGACCTATAGCCCAGTGAGTGTACATGGTTTAACCTTGGTTAAGGCAGACCTATAGCCCAGTTAGAGTACCTAGTTTACCCTTAGTTAAGGCAGACCTATAGCCCAGTAAGTGTACATGGTTTAACCTTGGTTAAGGCAGACCTATAGCCCAGTGAGTGTACCTGGTTTAACCTTAGTTAAGGCAGACCTATAGCCCAGTGAGTGTACCTGGTTTAACCTTAGTTAAGGCAGACCTATAGCCCAGTGAGTGTACCTGGTTTACCCTTAGCCCAGTTAGTGTACCTGGTTTAACCTTAGTTAAGGCAGACCTATAGCCCAGTGAGTGTACCTGGTTTACCCTTAGCCCAGTTAGTGTACCTGGTTTACCCTTAGTTAAGGCAGACCTATAGCCCAGTGAGTGTACCTGGTTTACCCTTAGCCCAGTTAGTGTACCTGGTTTACCCTTAGTTAAGGCAGACCTATAGCCCAGTGAGTGTACCTGCTTTACCCTTAGCCCAGTTAGTGTACCTGGTTTACCCTTAGTTAAGGCAGACCTATAGCCCAGTGAGTGTACCTGGTTTACCATTAGTTAAGGCAGACCTATAGCCAGTGAGTGTACCTGGTTTACCCTTAGTTAAGGCAGACCTATAGCTCAGTGAGTGTACCTGGTTTACCCTTAGTTAAGGCAGACCTATAACCCAGTGAGTGTACCTGGTTAACCCTTAGATAAGGCAGACCTATCACCCAGTGAGTGTACCTGGTTTATCCTTAGTTAAGGCAGACCTATCGCCCAGTGAGTGTACCTGGTTTACCCATAGTTAAGGCAGACCTATAACCCAGTGAGCCTACCTGGTTTACCCTTAGTTAAGGCAGACCTATAGCCCAGTGAGTGTACCTGGTTTACCCTTAGTTAAGGCAGACCTATAGCCCAGTTAGAGTACCTGGTTTACCCTTAGTTAAGGCAGACCTATAACCCAGTGAGTGTACATGGTTTACCCTTAGTTAAGACAGTCCTATAGCCCAGTGAGTGTACCTGGTTTACCCTTAGTTAAGGCAGACCTATAACTCAGTGAGTGTACCTGGTTTACCCTTAGTTAAGGCAGACCTATAGCCCAGTGAGTGTACCTGGTTTACCCTTAGCCCAGTTAGAGTACCTGGTTTACCCTTAGTTAAGGCAGACCTATAGCACAGTGAGTGTACCTGGTTTACCCTTAGCCCAGTTAGAGTACCTGGTTTACCCTTAGTTAAGGCAGACCTATAGCCCAGTGAGTGTACCTGGTTTACCCTTAGCCCAGTTAGAGTACCTGGTTTACCCTTAGTTAAGGCAGACCTATAGCCCAGTGAGTGTAACTGGTTTACCCTTAGTTAAGGCAGACCTATAGCCCAGTGAGTGTACCTGGTTTACCCTTAGCCCAGTTAGAGTACCTGGTTTACCCTTAGTTAAGGCAGACCTATAGCCCAGTGAGTGTACCTGGTTTACCCTTAGCCCAGTTAGAGTACCTGGTTTACCCTTAGTTAAGGCAGACCTATAGCCCAGTGAGTGTACCTGGTTTACCCTTAGTTAAGGCAGACCTATAGCCCAGTGAGTGTACCTGGTTTACCCTTAGTTAAGGCAGACCTATAGCCAGTGGGTGTACCTGGTTTACCCTTAGTTAAGGCAGACCTATAGCTCAGTGAGTGTACCTGGTTTACCCTTAGTTAAGACAGACCTATAGCCCAGTGAGTGTACCTGGTTTACCCTTAGTTAAGGCAGACCTATAGCCCAGTGAGTGTACCTGGTTTACCCTTAGTTAAGGCAAACCTATAGCCCAGTGAGTGTACCTGGTTTACCCTTAGTTAAGGCAGACCTATAGCCCACTGAGTGTACCTGGTTTACCCTTAGCCCAGTTAGTGTACCTGGTTTACCCTTAGTTAAGGCAGACCTATAGCCCAGTGAGTGTACCTGGTTTACCCTTAGTTAAGCCAGGCCTATAGCCAAGTGAGTGTACCTGGTTTACCCTTAGCCCAGTCAGAGTACCTGGTTTACCCTTAGTTAAGGCAGACCTATAGCCCAGTGAGTGTACCTGGTTTACCCTTAGCCCAGTTAGAGTACCTGGTTTACCCTTAGTTAAGGCAGACCTATAGCCCAGTGAGTGTACTTGGTTTACCCTTAGCCCAGTGAGTGTACCTGGTTTACCCTTAGTTAAGGCAGACCTAAAGCCCAGTGAATATACCTGGTTTACCATTAGTTAAGGCAGACCTATAGTCAAGTGAGTGTACCTGGGCTACCCTTAGTTAAGGCAGACCTATAGCCCAGTGAGTGTACCTGGTTTACCATTAGCCCAGTTAGAGTACCTGGTTTACCCTTAGTTAAAGGCAGATCTAAAGCCCAGTGAGTGTACCTGGTTTACCATTAGTTAAGACAGCCCTATAGCCCAGTGAGTGTACCTGGTTTACCCTTAGTTAAGGCAGACCTATAGCCCAGTGAGTGTACCTGGTTTACCCTTAGCCCAGTTAGAGTACCTGGTTTACCCTTAGTTAAGGCAGACCTATAGCCCAGTGAGTGTACCTGGTTTACCCTTAGCCCAGTTAGAGTACCTGGTTTACCCTTAGTTAAAGGCAGATCTAAAGCCCAGTGAGTGTACCTGGTTTACCCTTAGTTAAGCCAGGCCTATAGCCAAGTGAGTGTACCTGGTTTACCCTTAGCCCAGTCAGAGTACCTGGTTTACCCTTAGTTAAGGCAGACCTATAGCCCAGTGAGTGTACCTGGTTTACCCTTAGCCCAGTTAGAGTACCTGGTTTACCCTTAGTTAAGGCAGACCTATAGCCCAGTGAGTGTACTTGGTTTACCCTTAGCCCAGTGAGTGTACCTGGTTTACCCTTAGTTAAGGCAGACCTAAAGCCCAGTGAGTATACCTGGTTTACCATTAGTTAAGGCAGACCTATAGCCCAGTGAGTGTACCTGGTTTACCCTTAGCCCAGTTAGAGTACCTGGTTTACCCTTAGTTAAGGCAGACCTATAGCCAGTGGGTGTACCTGGTTTACCCTTAGTTAAGGCAGACCTATAGCCCAGTGAGTGTACCTGGTTTACCCTTAGTTAAGACAGACCTATAGCCAGTGGGTGTACCTGATTTACCCTTAGTTAAGGCAGACCTATAGCCCAGTGAGTGTACCTGGTTTACCATTAGTTAAGGCAGACCTATAGTCAAGTGAGTGTACCTGGGTTACCCTTAGTTAAGGCAGACCTATAGCCCAGTGAGTGTACCTGGTTTACCCTTAGTTAAGGCAGACCTATAGCCCAGTGAGTGTACCTGGTTTACCCTTAGTTAAGGCAGACCTATAGCCCAGTGAGTGTACCTGGTTTACCCTTAGTTAAGGCAGACCTATAGCCCAGTGAGTGTACATGGTTTAACCTTTGTTAAGGCAGACCTATAGCCCAGTTAGAGTACCTAGTTTACCCTTAGTTAAGGCAGACCTATAGCCCAGTGAGTGTACATGGTTTAACCTTGGTTAAGGCAGACCTATAGCCCAGTTAGAGTACCTAGTTTACCCTTAGTTAAGGCAGACCTATAGCCCAGTGAGTGTACATGGTTTAACCTTGGTTAAGGCAGACCTATAGCCCAGTTAGAGTACCTAGTTTACCCTTAGTTAAGGCAGACCTATAGCCCAGTAAGTGTACATGGTTTAACCTTGGTTAAGGCAGACCTATAGCCCAGTGAGTGTACCTGGTTTAACCTTAGTTAAGGCAGACCTATAGCCCAGTGAGTGTACCTGGTTTAACCTTAGTTAAGGCAGACCTATAGCCCAGTGAGTGTACCTGGTTTACCCTTAGCCCAGTTAGTGTACCTGGTTTAACCTTAGTTAAGGCAGACCTATAGCCCAGTGAGTGTACCTGGTTTACCCTTAGCCCAGTTAGTGTACCTGGTTTACCCTTAGTTAAGGCAGACCTATAGCCCAGTGAGTGTACCTGGTTTACCCTTAGCCCAGTTAGTGTACCTGGTTTACCCTTAGTTAAGGCAGACCTATAGCCCAGTGAGTGTACCTGCTTTACCCTTAGCCCAGTTAGTGTACCTGGTTTACCCTTAGTTAAGGCAGACCTATAGCCCAGTGAGTGTACCTGGTTTACCATTAGTTAAGGCAGACCTATAGCCAGTGAGTGTACCTGGTTTACCCTTAGTTAAGGCAGACCTATAGCTCAGTGAGTGTACCTGGTTTACCCTTAGTTAAGGCAGACCTATAACCCAGTGAGTGTACCTGGTTTACCCTTAGATAAGGCAGACCTATCACCCAGTGAGTGTACCTGGTTTATCCTTAGTTAAGGCAGACCTATCGCCCAGTGAGTGTACCTGGTTTACCCATAGTTAAGGCAGACCTATAACCCAGTGAGCCTACCTGGTTTACCCTTAGTTAAGGCAGACCTATAGCCCAGTGAGTGTACCTGGTTTACCCTTAGTTAAGGCAGACCTATAGCCCAGTTAGAGTACCTGGTTTACCCTTAGTTAAGGCAGACCTATAACCCAGTGAGTGTACATGGTTTACCCTTAGTTAAGACAGTCCTATAGCCCAGTGAGTGTACCTGGTTTACCCTTAGTTAAGGCAGACCTATAACTCAGTGAGTGTACCTGGTTTACCCTTAGTTAAAGCAGACCTATAGCCCAGTGAGTGTACCTGGTTTACCCTTAGCCCAGTTAGAGTACCTGGTTTACCCTTAGTTAAGGCAGACCTATAACTCAGTGAGTGTACCTGGTTTACCCTTAGTTAAGGCAGACCTATAGCCCAGTGAGTGTACCTGGTTTACCCTTAGCCCAGTTAGAGTACCTGGTTTACCCTTAGTTAAGGCAGACCTATAGCCCAGTGAGTGTACCTGGTTTAACCCTGGTTTACCCTAGTTAAGGCAGACCTATAGCCCAGTGAGTGTACCTGGTTTACCCTTAGTTAAGGCAGACCTATAGCCCAGTGAGTGTACCTGGTTTACCCTTAGCCCAGTTAGAGTACCTGGTTTACCCTTAGTTAAGGCAGACCTATAGCCCAGTGAGTGTACCTGGTTTACCCAGACCTTAGCCCAGTTAGGTTTACCCTTAGTACCTGGTTTAACCTTAGTTAAGGCAGACCTATAGCCCAGTGAGTGTACCTGGTTTACCCTTAGCCCAGTTAGTGTACCTGGTTTACCCTTAGTTAAGGCAGACCTATAGCCCAGTGAGTGTACCTGCTTTACCCTTAGCCCAGTTAGTGTACCTGGTTTACCCTTAGTTAAGGCAGACCTATAGCCCAGTGAGTGTACCTGGTTTACCATTAGTTAAGGCAGACCTATAGCCAGTGAGTGTACCTGGTTTACCCTAGTTAAGGCCCTAGTGAGTGTACCTGGTTTACCCTTAGTTAAGGCAGACCTATAACCCAGTGAGTGTACCTGGTTTACCCTTAGATAAGGCAGACCTATAGCCCAGTGAGTGTACCTGGTTTACCCTTAGTTAAGGCAGACCTATAACCCAGTGAGTGTACCTGGTTTACCCTTAGTTAAGGCAGACCTATAGCCCAGTTAGAGTACCTGGTTTACCCTTAGTTAAGGCAGACCTATAACCCAGTGAGTGTACCTGGTTTACCCTTAGTTAAGGCAGACCTATAGCCCAGTGAGTGTACCTGGTTTACCCTTAGTTAAGGCAGACCTATAGCCCAGTGAGTGTACCTGGTTTACCCTTAGTTAAGGCAGACCTATAGCCCAGTGAGTGTACCTGGTTTACCCTTAGCCCAGTTAGAGTACCTGGTTTACCCTTAGTTAAGGCAGACCTATAACTCAGTGAGTGTACCTGGTTTACCCTTAGTTAAGGCAGACCTATAGCCCAGTGAGTGTACCTGGTTTACCCTTAGCCCAGTTAGAGTACCTGGTTTACCCTTAGTTAAGGCAGACCTATAGCCCAGTGAGTGTACCTGGTTTACCCTTAGCCCAGTTAGAGTACCTGGTTTACCCTTAGTTAAGGCAGACCTATAGCCCAGTGAGTGTACCTGGTTTACCCTTAGTTAAGGCAGACCTATAGCCCAGTGAGTGTACCTGGTTTACCCTTAGCCCAGTTAGAGTACCTGGTTTACCCTTAGTTAAGGCAGACCTATAGCCCAGTGAGTGTACCTGGTTTACCCTTAGCCCAGTTAGAGTACCTGGTTTACCCTTAGTTAAGGCAGACCTATAGCCCAGTGAGTGTACCTGGTTTACCCTTAGTTAAGGCAGACCTATAGCCCAGTGAGTGTACCTGGTTTACCCTTAGTTAAGGCAGACCTATAGCCAGTGGGTGTACCTGGTTTACCCTTAGTTAAGGCAGACCTATAGCCAGTGAGTGTACCTGGTTTACCCTTAGTTAAGACAGACCTATAGCCCAGTGAGTGTACCTGGTTTACCCTTAGTTAAGGCAGACCTATAGCCCAGTGAGTGTACCTGGTTTACCCTTAGTTAAGGCAAACCAGCCCAGTGAGTGTACCTGGTTTACCCTTAGTTAAGGCAGACCTATAGCCCACTGAGTGTACCTGGTTTACCCTTAGCCCAGTTAGTGTACCTGGTTTACCCTTAGTTAAGGCAGACCTATAGCCCAGTGAGTGTACCTGGTTTACCCTTAGTTAAGCCAGGCCTATAGCCAAGTGAGTGTACCTGGTTTACCCTTAGCCCAGTCAGAGTACCTGGTTTACCCTTAGTTAAGGCAGACCTATAGCCCAGTGAGTGTACCTGGTTTACCCTTAGCCCAGTTAGAGTACCTGGTTTACCCTTAGTTAAGGCAGACCTATAGCCCAGTGAGTGTACTTGGTTTACCCTTAGCCCAGTGAGTGTACCTGGTTTACCCTTAGTTAAGGCAGACCTAAAGCCCAGTGAGTATACCTGGTTTACCATTAGTTAAGGCAGACCTATAGTCAGTGAGTGTACCTGGGCTACCCTTAGTTAAGGCAGACCTATAGCCCAGTGAGTGTACCTGGTTTACCATTAGCCCAGTTAGAGTACCTGGTTTACCCTTAGTTAAAGGCAGATCTAAAGCCCAGTGAGTGTACCTGGTTTACCATTAGTTAAGACAGCCCTATAGCCCAGTGAGTGTACCTGGTTTACCCTTAGTTAAGGCAGACCTATAGCCCAGTGAGTGTACCTGGTTTACCCTTAGTTAAGGCAGACCTATTTAGCCCAGTGAGTGTACCTATTTAGCCCAGTGAGTGTACCTGGTTTACCTATAGCCCAGTTAGAGTACCTGGTTTACCCTTAGTTAAGGCAGATCTAAAGCCCAGTGAGTGTACCTGGTTTACCATTAGTTAAGACAGCCCTATAGCCCAGTGAGTGTACCTGGTTTACCCTTAGTTAAGGCAGACCTATAGCCCAGTGAGTGTACCTGGTTTACCCTTAGCCCAGTTAGAGTACCTGGTTTACCCTTAGTTAAGGCAGACCTATAGCCAGTGGGTGTACCTGGTTTACCCTTAGTTAAGGCAGACCTATAGCCCAGTGAGTGTACCTGGTTTACCCTTAGTTAAGACAGACCTATAGCCCAGTGAGTGTACCTGGTTTACCCTTAGTTAAGGCAGACCTATAGCCCAGTGAGTGTACCTGGTTTACCCTTAGTTAAGGCAGACCTATAGCCAGTGGGTGTACCTGATTTACCCTTAGTTAAGGCAGACCTATAGCCCAGTGAGTGTACCTGGTTTACCATTAGTTAAGGCAGACCTATAGTCAAGTGAGTGTACCTGGGTTACCCTTAGTTAAGGCAGACCTATAGCCCAGTGAGTGTACCTGGTTTACCCTTAGTTAAGGCAGACCTATAGCCCAGTGAGTGTACCTGGTTTACCCTTAGTTAAGGCAGACGTATAGCCCAGTTAGAGTACCTGGTTTACCCTTAGTTAAGGCAGACCTATAACCCAGTGAGTGTACCTGGTTTACCCTTAGTTAAGACAGCCCTATAGCCCAGTGAGTGTGTACCTGGTTTACCCTTAGTTAAGGCAAACCTATAGCCCAGTGAGTGTACCTGGTTTACCCTTAGTTAAGGCAGACCTATAGCCCACTGAGTGTACCTGGTTTACCCTTAGCCCAGTTAGTGTACCTGGTTTACCCTTAGTTAAGGCAGACCTATAGCCCAGTGAGTGTACCTGGTTTACCCTTAGTTAAGCCAGGCCTATAGCCAAGTGAGTGTACCTGGTTTACCCTTAGCCCAGTCAGAGTACCTGGTTTACCCTTAGTTAAGGCAGACCTATAGCCCAGTGAGTGTACCTGGTTTACCCTTAGCCCAGTTAGAGTACCTGGTTTACCCTTAGTTAAGGCAGACCTATAGCCCAGTGAGTGTACTCGGTTTACCCTTAGCCCAGTGAGTGTACCTGGTTTACCCTTAGTTAAGGCAGACCTAAAGCCCAGTGAGTATACCTGGTTTACCATTAGTTAAGGCAGACCTATAGTCAAGTGAGTGTACATGGGCTACCCTTAGTTAAGGCAGACCTATAGCCCAGTGAGTGTACCTGGTTTACCATTAGCCCAGTTAGAGTACCTGGTTTACCCTTAGTTAAAGGCAGATCTAAAGCCCAGTGAGTATACCTGGTTTACCATTAGTTAAGACAGCCCTATAGCCCAGTGAGTGTACCTGGTTTACCCTTAGTTAAGGCAGACCTATAGCCCAGTGAGTGTACCTGGTTTACCCTTAGTTAAGCCAGGCCTATAGCCAAGTGAGTGTACCTGGTTTACCCTTAGTTAAGCCAGGCCTGAAGCACAGTGAGCATACCTGGTTTAGCTTTAGTTAAGCCAGGCCTTGAAGCACAGTGAGCCTACCTGGTTTAGCTTTAGTTAAGCCAGGCCTGAAGCACAGTGAGTGTACCTGGTTTAGCTTTAGTTAAGCCAGGCCTTGAAGCACGGTGAGTGTACCTGGTTTAGCTTTAGTTAAGCCAGGCCTTGAAGCACAGTGAGTACCTGGTTTAGCTTTAGTTAAGCCAGGCCTTGAAGCACAGTGAGTGTACCTGGTTTAGCTTTAGTTAAGCCAGGCCTTGAAGCACAGTGAGTGTACCTGGTTTAGCTTTAGTTAAGCCAGGCCTTGAAGCACAGTGAGTGTACCTGGTTTAGCTTTAGTTAAGCCAGGCCTGAAGCACAGTGAGTGTACCTGGTTTAGCTTTAGTTAAGCCAGTTCTTGAAGCACAGTGAGTGTACCTGGTTTAGCTTTAGTTAAGCCAGGCCTTGAAGCACAGTGAGTGTACCTGGTTTAGCTTTAGTTAAGCCAGGCCTGAAGCACAGTGAGTGTACCTGGTTTAGCTTTAGTTAAGCCAGGCCTTGAAGCACAGTGAGTGTACCTGGTTTAGCTTTAGTTAAGCCAGGCCTGAAGCACAGTGAGTGTACCTGGTTTAGCTTTAGTTAAGCCAGGCCTTGAAGCACAGTGAGTGTACCTGGTTTAGCTTTAGTTAAGCCAGGCCTGAAGCACAGTGAGTGTACCTGGTTAAACCTTACAGTGCTTTTCCACATAACACGATGGGGGCGATGAAACAACGGTGCCCCATTCATTTTCAATGGAGGGAAGTGAAGTGGTCGGAGGAGGGTTGGTGGATGCGAGCATGAATACGACGGGAACAAAGTTGGCAAAAGCTGAAATGTATGCAAATACTCCGCGATATACCAACGCTATTGACCAATCAAAGTTCACTCAAGCTTCCACCCCCTACTGGATTGGCTGTTGATACCTAGCCTGCTTGCTAGCACCCACATGAGGACAAAGCAAGCATGGCTATCCGAATTATCGTGTTATGTGGAAATGCACTGTTAGTTAACCCAGACCTGAAACACAGTGAGTACCTGGTTTAGCCTTAGTCCCTGAGTCAGGTTCAGAGGTCACTGATGATGATGAGTCCGTTCTAGCTTTACCTGCTGCTGCTGCTATGGTGACAGACAGATAGAGATGACACAATGAGATGAGATGGAAAACATGCACACACACCTGCACAAACACACACACTCTGGTGCACAATACAATGAGATGAGACCATAGCACACACACCTGCACAAACACACACACTCTGGTGCACAATACAATGAGATGAGACCATAGCACACACACCTGCACAAACACACACACTCTGGTGCACAATACAATGAGATGAGACCATAGCACACACACCTGCACAAACACACACAATCTGGTGCACAATACAATGAGATGAGACCATAGCACACACACCTGCACAAACACACACACTCTGGTGCACAATACAATGAGATGAGACCATAGCACACACACCTGCACAAACACACACACTCTGGTGCACGATACAGTGAGATGAGACCACAGCACACACACCTGCACAAACACACACAATCTGGTGCACGATACAGTGAGATGAGACCATAGCACACACACCTGCACAAACACACACACTCTGGTGCACGATACAGTGAGATGAGACCACAGCACACACACCTGCACAAACACACACACTCAGGTGCACGATACAGTGAGATGAGACCACAGCACACAATAACAGAGGCAGACAGAGATCTATTTCTGTCCGTTCAGAGAACCATGAACTTCCAACGAATAGTATCCTTACAGAAAAGACCAGCTAACTTTCTGAGGAACACAGAGTGGGGAAACCACATTAGTGGCATTTACTGCACTGCAAAACCACACCGCAAAACCAGCACGGTAGTTTATCACTGCACCTAGCACTGCAAACCCACTGGAGCTCTGTTACTCACAGCTAGGTGCTGCTGTGTCTCCTGAATCAGTGTGGAGGGGCTGAGAGACACTGGGGCTGGGGGGAGGACCCTGCTCAGGCCTACCTGCCTCAATATCAACTGGCACAGTGGAGAGGGGAGGAGGAGTTATGTATGTCTGGCTAGTCATTGGAGGGAGGAGGGGCTTGCGTCTGATTTCCCAGCCTCAGGCATGAGTAAAAAAGGGGGGTGAAACAAGGGAGGGGGAGGGAGTAGGGAAGAGAATGAGAGGTAACGGTTAAAGGTTAAGTAGAATGTTACAACAGGGGACAGATAGGAGAGAGATGAGGGGAGACAGAAAACAGAGGACAGAACACAAAGGATAAACAAATGGGTAGAGGAGAGAGGTTGAGAGAGGTATAGAGGAGTAGCGGTATAGAGGAGTAGAGGTATAGAGAAAGAGAGAAGTAGTGAGAAAGAGAGAAGTAGCGAGAAGTAGAGGTAGAGAGAAGTAGAGGTAGAGAGGAGTAGAGGTAGAGGAGTAGAGGTAGAGAAGAGTAGAGGTAGAGAGGAGTAAAGGTATAGAGGAGTAGAGAGAGGAGGAGAGGCAGAGAGAAGGAGGTAGAGAGAATGAGAAAGGTAGAGAGGGGTAGGTAGAGAGAGAAAGAGGTAGAGAGAAGAGAAAGAGAGATAGAGAGAAAGAGAGGTAGAGAGGTAGAGAGGAGGGGAGGTAGAGAGGGGTAGAGATGGAGAGAGAGAGAGGTAGAGAGAGAGAGGTAGAGAGAAAGAGAGAGAGGTAGAGAGGAGGGGAGGTAGAGAGGGGTAGAGATGGAGAGAGAGAGAGGTAGAGAGAGAGGTGGAGAGGAGGAGAGAGGTAGAGAGGAGGGGGAGGTAGAGAGGAGAGAGGTAGAGAGAGGAGAGAGGTAGAGAGAAAGAGAGGTAGAGAGAAAGAGAGAAAGAGAGAAAGAGAGAAAGAGAGAAAGAAAGAGAGAGAGGAGGAGAGGAGAGAGGTAGAGGAGGAGGAGAGAGGTAGAGGAGGAGGAGAGGGGTAGAGGAGGAGGAGAGAGGTAGAGGAGGTAGAGAGGAGGTAGAGAGAGGTAGAGAGGAGGTAGAGAGGAGAGAGGTAGAGAGGAGGTAGAGAGGAGAGAGGTATAAAGAAGATAGAGAGAGGTAGAGGAGGAGAGAGGTAGAGGAGGAGAGAGGTATAGGAGGAGAGAGGTAGAGGAGAGAGGTAGAGGAGAGAGGTAGAGGAGAGAGGTAGAAAGGAGGTAGAGAGAGGAGAGAGGTAGAGGAGAGAGGTAGAGTGAGGTATAGAGAGGAGGTAGAGAGGAGGAGAGGTAGAGAGGTAGAGAAAGAGAGGAGGAGAGAGGTAGAAAGGAGGAAGGTGGAGGAGGAGAGAGGTGGAGGAGGAGAGAGGTGGTGGAGGAGAGAGGTGGAGGAGGAGAGAGGTGGAGGAGGAGAGAGGTGGAGGAGGAGAGAGGTAGAGGAGGCGAGAGGTAGAGGAGGAGAGGGAGGAAAGGAGGAGGAGAGAGGTAGAAAGGAGGAAGAGAGAGGTCATGGGTTACAAGCCGAGGGGCCTACTAAGTTACCTGGAGTGATCTCGGCGTTCCGTTTCGGTTTGATGATGATTTTAGCCCCACCCCCAAACACGGCCGCCCACATCTTGTTGCTGAGGGGGTGAGCAGCGAGGCGGAACAGTTCATTGCCAGCGTGCATGCCCAACCCGTGGATGAGCAGAGACAGGTAAACTGCCACCACAGCCTCACACAGCAACACGTTGAGCTTGGGCTGATCCTCGCCCTGAGCTGACTGAACCAAAGCAATCAGAGAGGACACACCTAGAGGAGAGAGTGAAATAGACAGACATATTCATATAATACATTTCATGTAATTACATTTTTACAGAACACACTACTGATAGGTAAAATGAAGACTTGAATAAATACAGTGCCTTGCGAAAGTATTCGGCCCCCTTGAACTTTGCGACCTTTTGCCACATTTCAGGCTTCAAACAAAGATATAAAACTGTATTTTTTTGTGAAGAAACAACAACAAGTGGGACACAATCATGAAGTGGAACGACATTTATTGGATATTTCAAACTTTTTTAACAAATCAGAAACTGAAAAATTGGGCGTGCAAAATTATTCAGCCCCCTTAAGTTAATACTTTGTAGCGCCACCTTTTGCTGCGATTACAGCTGTAAGTCGCTTGGGGTATGTCTCTATCAGTTTTGCACATCGAGAGACTGACATTTTTCCCCATTCCTCCTTGCAAAACAGCTCGAGCTCAGTGAGGTTGGATGGAGAGCATTTGTGAACAGCAGTTTTCAGTTCTTTCCACAGATTCTCGATTGGATTTAGGTCTGGACTTTGACTTGGCCATTCTAACATTTGTATCCAAATCCGGCTTTAAACTTCTTCACAACAGTATCTCGGACCTGCCTGGTGTTTTGCAGACTTGTTCTTCATGATGCTCTCTGCGCTTTTCCCACGGACCTCTGAGACTATCACAGTGCAGGTGCATTTATACAGAGACTTGATTACACACAGGTGGATTGTATTTATCATCATTAGTCATTTAGGTCAACATTGGATAATTCAGAGATCCTCACTGTTTGACAGTTTGGTGTCTTCATGATGAGCTGACCAGAAAAAGCTCAATTTTGGTTTCATCTTCTGGAGAGAGTTTGCTGCACTGAAAGTAAAGGGGCTTAATAATTTTGCACGCCCAAACGGCTTTTTTGATTTGTTAAAAAAGTTTGAAATATCCAATAAATGTGTTGTCACTTCATGATTGTGTCCCACTTGTGTTGATTCTTCACAAAAAATACAGTTTTATATCTTTATGTTTGAAGCCTGAAATGTGGCAAAAGGTCGCAATTTGGGGGTCTGAATACTTTCCAAGGCACTGTATAATGTCTTTGTACAACACAGAACAGCATTAGACTGATCTAATGATATTATTAGATAGTTATGTATTACAGAACCACAGACTGATCTAATGATATTATTAGATAGTTATCTACTACAGAACCACATTAGACTGATCTAATGATATTATTAGATAGTTATCTACTATAGAACCACATTAGACTGATCTAATGATATTATTAGATAGTTATCTACTACAGAACCACATTAGACTGATCTAATGATATTATTAGATAGTTATCTACTACAGAACCACAGACTGATCTAATGATATTATTAGATAGTTATCTACTACAGAACCACAGACTGATCAAATGATATTATTAGATAGTTATCTACTACAGAACCACAGACTGATCTAATGATATTATTAGATAGTTATCTACTACAGAACCACATACTGATCTAATGATATTATTAGATAGTTATGTATTACAGAACCACATTAGACTGATCTAATGATATTATTAGATAGTTATCTATTACAGAACCACATTAGACTGATCTAATGATATTATTAGATAGTTATCTACTACAGAACCACATTAGACTGATCTAATGATATTATTAGATAGTTATCTACTACAGAACCACATTAGACTGATCTAATGATATTATTAGATAGTTATCTACTACAGAACCACATTAGACTGATCTAATGATATTATTAGATAGTTATCTACTACAGAACCACATTAGACTGATCTAATGATATTATTAGATAGTTATCTACTACAGAACCACATTAGACTGATTTAATGATATTATTAGATATTAGATTCCCGCTACATATTAACAGTGGAGAGATGGCGTGACGCATCCATCCATCCCAGCGTCTCCTTCTGTTTTATTCCCCACAGGCTACAAAGCTGCTATTACTGAGTACCATCTGTTTCTCTCTCACTGTTAGTCATCTCTGTCTCTCTGTTTCTGTCAGTCATCTCTGTCTGTCCTCTCTGTATCAGTCCTCTCTCTGTGTTTCTTTCTCCGTCTGTATCAGTCCTCTCTCTGTCTGTTCTCTCAATTCAATTATTTTTGTCCCCTCCCTGTCCTCTCTCCCCTTTCCTCTTTCCCTACCTGTTGACAGATTCAGCAACCCTGCAGTCATGTTGTCCATTCAGCTGTCTGCTCAGATGATCATTTTATAGACATTCATTTACTGTGACTGGCAGAGCTGTGTGTGTACCTGGCCACTGTGTGGGGGCAGAGCTGTGTGTGTACCTGGCCACTGTGTGGGGGCAGAGCTGTGTGTGTACCTGGCCACTGCGTGGGGGCAGAGCTGTGTGTGTACCTGGCCACTGTGTGGGGGCAGAGCTGTGTGTGTACCTGGCCACTGCGTGGGGGCAGAGGTGTGTGTGTACCTGGCCACTGCGCGGGGGCAGAGCTGTGTGTACCTGGCCACTGCGCGGGGGGAGAGCTGTGTGTGTACCTGGCCACTGCGCGGGGGGCAGAGCTGTGTGTGTACCTGGCCACTGCGTGGGGGCAGAGCTGTGTGTGTACCTGGCCACTGCGTGGGGGCAGAGCTGTGTGTGTACCTGGCCACTGCGTGGGGGCAGAGCTGTGTGTGTACCTGGCCACTGAGAGCTGTGTGTGTACCTGGCCACTGCGTGGGGGCAGAGCTGTGTGTGTACCTGGCCACTGCGTGGGGGCAGAGCTGTGTGTGTACCTGGCCACTGCGTGGGGGCAGAGCTGTGTGTGTACCTGGCCACTGCGTGGGGGCAGAGCTGTGTGTGTACCTGGCCACTGCGCGGGGGCAGAGCTGTGTGTGTACCTGGCCACTGCGCGGGGGCAGAGCTGTGTGTGTACCTGGCCACTGCGTGGGGGCAGAGCTGTGTGTGTACCTGGCCACTGCGCGGGGGCAGAGCTGTGTGTGTACCTGGCCACTGCGCGGGGGCAGAGCTGTGTGTGTACCTGGCCACTGTGTGGGGGCAGAGGTGTGTGTGTACCTGGCCACTGCAGAGCTGTGTGTGTACCTGGCCACTGCGTGGGGGCAGAGCTGTGTGTGTACCTGGCCACTGCGTGGGGGCAGAGGTGTGTGTGTACCTGGCCACTGCGCGGGGGCAGAGCTGTGTGTGTACCTGGCCACTGCGCGGGGGCAGAGCTGTGTGTGTACCTGGCCACTGCGCGGGGGCAGAGGTGGGTGTAGCATGCTCCTCGATGCTCTCGGTGCGTAGCCGTCTCCTCTCACTCAGCAGCAGGCCCTGGTACACCATCCCTGTAAACTGATTGGCCTCTGCCTGGCTGCTGCAAGGTACCATGGGAAAGAGCCAAGGTCAGGATCAGACAGTCATGACAATTCATCTCAACAGGGAATGACAGTATGAACTCAAACCATAGGTCATCAAAACGTGTGTGTGTGTGTGTGTGTGTACACCTGTAGCTATGGCTGTCACACAGGGCTTGATAGATGCAGGCAGACAGAGAGGCAGCCAGGGTGTGCAGGAGATTCACCTGGAGAGATGAGAGACAAACTACACTCATCTCATCTCATGGAGGAACAAACCATTTCTAGATGAATAGCCAACATGAGACTATGACAGAAAGGTCTGCTGTGTGGGGATTTATCTTTGAATGAAGACTCCTTGTGACAATCATTTCTGTTGGCAGTTTAGTAGTGTGTTTTAAATGTGTGATCAGTTTGAACCCACAGGCTGTCGTACTAACAGATCCATACATACCCTGTCGTCCATGAGGTCAGGGTGTGGAGGCAGCTCCATCTGTGTGATGGTGTGAAGGATGTCATGGATGTGGTTGCTAAGGTGGAGGACAGGGTTGGAGATCACTGTCTTGGTGGTGGCGATACTGGCTGAGAGGAGGGGGAGGGTGGTGGGGAGGGGCAGGGGGGACTGGAGCTGTTTCACTGTAGTCTCCTGGAGGAGAGGGGAGAATAAGAGAAAGGAGAGACAAGGGGATGAGAAGAGCAAGAATATATCAGAGAGGTGATACGGAGAGAGAGAGAGAGAGAGAGAGAGACAGAGAGAGAGACAGAGAGAGAGACAGAGAGAGAGACAGAGAGAGAGACAGAGAGAGAGACAGAGAGAGAGACAGAGAGAGAGACAGAGAGAGAGACAGAGAGAGAGACAGAGAGAGAGACAGAGAGAGAGACAGAGAGAGAGAGTCTGACCTGTGTGTGTGTTTCTTCAGCACCTACCTGTTGGCTCTCTTGCAGCAGGAAGATGAGCTCCATGCGTACCGAGGTGACCCCCCCTCCCTTGGCTCCGTGCAGGCTGCAGTAGGACAGGAAGACTCGGAGCAGAGCCTGGTTCTTCCTCAGCCACGCCTTCCTCCTTTCAGCATGAAGCTGCTTGGCTGCGAGACGCCTACGCCCCAGCTGGTGGCGCTCATACGCCCCCGCCTCCGTACCCCCGCCACCCCCCAGGGACTCCTCAAACACGTCCTCTACTCCTCCTCCATCCTCCCATCTCTCCAGCTCCTGGCTCTCCTCCTTCCCCGTCACCTGAAGAAGAGAAGAGGACAGAGGGTTTGATCTTGATGCTGTTCTGGTACTGTAGCAGTAACAGATACAGGAAATACTGTTTAATTCAACTCTATCCAGTTCTGGTACAGTATGTCTGATGAGACGTGGTGGTTAGGATCTAGTAGGTGACATGTTTGGGGTCAAATTACATTTCAATACAGTCAATTCAGGAAGTAAACTGACATTTTGGGAAAGTTTGCAGAAATTTGCAACCCTCTTGAGTGTCCTTTAAAGGGAGCTGTGTACCTTGTAGTGGCAGATGAAGTGTGTGTGTGTGTGTGTGTGTGTACCTTGTAGTGGCAGATGAAGTGTGTGTGTGTGTGTGTGTGTGTGTGTACCTTGTAGTGGCAGATGAAGTGTGTGTACCTTGTAGTGGCAGATGAAGTGTGTGTGTGTGTACCTTGTAGTGGCAGATGAAGTGTGTGTGTGTGTGTACCTTGTAGTGGCAGATGAAGTGTGTGTGTGTGTACCTTGTAGTGGCAGATGAAGTGTGTGTGTGTGTACCTTGTAGTGGCAGATGAAGTGTGTGTGTGTGTACCTTGTAGTGGCAGATGAAGTGTGTGTGTACCTTGTAGTGGCAGATGAAGTGTGTGTGTGTGTACCTTGTAGTGGCAGATGAAGTGTGTGTGTGTGTGTGTGTACCTTGTAGTGGCAGATGAAGTGTGTGTGTGTGTACCTTGTAGTGGCAGATGAAGTGTGTGTGTGTGTACCTTGTAGTGGCAGATGAAGTGTGTGTGTGTGTACCTTGTAGTGGCAGATGAAGTGTGTGTGTGTGTGTACCTTGTAGTGGCAGATGAAGTGTGTGTGTGTGTGTACCTTGTAGTGGCAGATGAAGTGTGTGTGTGTACCTTGTAGTGGCAGATTAATTGTGTGTGTGTACCTTGTAGTGGC
This sequence comes from Oncorhynchus masou masou, assembly GCF_036934945.1. Lineage (NCBI taxonomy): Eukaryota > Metazoa > Chordata > Actinopteri > Salmoniformes > Salmonidae > Oncorhynchus > Oncorhynchus masou. The sequence continues at coordinate 19,826,677 of NC_088213.1, read as the reverse complement.
AGATGAAGTGTGTGTGTGTGTGTGTGTTACGTTTGCCAGTTTATGTGTTGTAGTTTGTGTATTTGCATGTGTTTATTTCAGGAAATGGCTTCCTGAAATCCCTCAAGCAGCTGATCGGTCGACTCCATGGCAAATTGGAGAGCTGACCCCGCCCCCTCGTCAAGACGCAGCTGTCTCCAATTACCTATTCCTTCTGAAGCTATATATAAAGCCAGTGTTCTGTTCAAGAGAGATTTGCAGAGAATCATTGCTGGGAGATTTGCAGAGAGATTGAATGTGAGGGAGGTCATTGCTGAGAGAGGAGGTTGATGGCTGTGGATAATTTACTATGTTAGTTGTTGGTAGCAGTTGGTATGTTCTGTGAGGTTGTTGCTCAGATAGAGCTTATTTGATGTCCTTTGTTTCTTAGTTTGTTTGAGAAATTATTTGTTCTCCTGTTTCATTTGTTCCCAGGGGGGAAGGGGAAGGCACCTAGGGAGTGCTTAGGCAAGAAGCCCGCGGGCATACATATACCCGTAGTATATTCACTGTCTAGGCACACTAGGTAAGACCTGGGCGGACCACCCCCTGTATTTTGGTTAGGGCACCAGGTGGTGCTAAATTAGGTAAGTACTGGTTAGGCAGGTAAGGTAGGAGAGGGGGGCTTTGAGATTTACTTTCTTTGCTTTGGTTCCATCCAGCCCCTTTTCCCCATATTACCGTGTAAAGGAATAAAGTCCTTGTAAACGGTACCGCATTCTGTCTGTTGTCATCCTTACTCGCACCTACAGTCCATACCTCTTTCACTTCACGGAGAGTTTAGTTGTAGCAGGGTGTTGCGTTCCCTCTTCATAGAGGCGTGCGTAACAGTGTGTACCTTGTAGTGGCAGATGGTGTGTGTGTGTACCTTGTAGTGGCAGATGGTGTGTGTGTACACCTTGTAGTGGCCGATGGTGTGTGTGTGTACCTTGTAGTGGCAGATGGTGTGTGTGTGTACCTTGTAGTGGCAGATGGTGTGTGTGTACACCTTGTAGTGGCCGATGGTGTGTGTGTGTACCTTGTAGTGGCAGATGGTGTGTGTGTACACCTTGTAGTGGCAGATGGTGTGTGTGTACACCTTGTAGTGGCCGATGGTGTGTGTGTACCTTGTAGTGGCAGATGGTGTGTGTGTACCTTGTAGTGGCAGATGGTGTGTGTGTGTACCTTGTAGTGGCAGATGGTGTGTGTGTGTACCTTGTAGTGGCCGATGGTGTGTGTGTGTACCTTGTAGTTGCAGATGGTGTGTGTGTCTCCTTCTCTAACCTTGTAAAGTGGCAGATGGTGTGTCCCTCCGTCCACCTCATAGCCCGTAGTGGCAGATGGTGTCATGTGTCTTCAGACACGCTTGTAGTGGCAGATGGTGTGTGTCACGTCCACCTCAGTACTCACCTTGAGTGGCAGATGGTGTGTGAAATATGTACACTTGTAGTGGCCTCTATATTAACAGTGTCATACCTTGTAATGGCAGATGGTGTGTGTGTAGATTTTTAGTGGCAGATGGTGTATGATACCTTTCAGTGGCAAGATGGTGTATGTGTTAAATTGTAAATGATGGCCGATGGTGTGTGTGTGTACCTTGTAGTTGCAGATGCGGTGCATGGCCCCTATCTCCTTCTCTAACCAGCTGTGGCTGATAATGCGCCAGCCCTCCGTCCACCTCTGCAGCCCAGTAGCTAACGTCCTGAGCTCTGTCATCAGTATCTTCAGACACGCCATCAGAACTTCAGCTGCTCTGCGATCACGTCCACCTCAGACTCACCCTGAGAGCAGAGATGGTTCTGGAAATATGTAGCACTTAACTGTCATAATAACTCTATATTAACAGTGTCATACCTATATAATATTCTTACAGAAAAAAATCAGATTTTTAATTAGACTGATACATATGATATTTTCAATAAACAAGAAAATTCTTTATCGTGTTAAATGATAAATGATGATTCGTTAACAGACAAGGAACTCCCAACACTACTTGTTCCACTATCACAGAGCTTACGTATCAACTTGGTTTTCTTTGAAAGTAATCTCAACAGTCAATTATATTGACTAGTGGTTATATTGATAATGTCGCCAGCCCTACCTGAGAGTCCTCTTTCTGCAGCCCAGGTGGTCTCACCCCCCCAGACCCCTCGTCAGCTTTGGTCTCCACATCAGTCTTCTTCATTGTCAGACCCCCATCAGTATCATCTTCATCGTTCTTATCATCTCCCCAGTCCAGCTGGAGTCCATCGTCCTCCACTTTGACCAGAGGCTGGCTCCAGTCCAGTGTGGCTGAGCTCTCCTCTGTATCCCAGGCAGGATTGGCTTTAACTGGGGAAGGAGAGGCCCAGTCCAGGGCCCCTGGTTCCCATTCTCCAGGGGCTGGCTAGAGCTGATGTTGGCCATGGAAGAGCCTTTATTTAGGGGGAGCTTGATGTAGACTGACTTCTTGGTCACCTTGGGGATCTTAGAGTGAGCACCTCCAGGGCAAGCACTGGACAGCCCACCTTTATTACAAAACAGAATAACACTATTATCTCCTGTAACATTAGGAAGTAGCCTTCCACAAGCCAAAACCGCTCATATGGCAGAAGCCTCCTGTTTCTGTAGGGTGAGGCAGCTTGATGTACAGTACACCCCTGGACAGGACACTAGTCTATCTCCTGTTTCTGTAGGGTGAGGCAGCTTGATGTACAGTACACCCCCTGGACAGGACACTAGTCTATCTCCTGTTTCTGTAGGGTGAGGCAGCTTGATGTACAGTACAGGACAGGACACTAGTCTATCTCCTGTTTCTGTAGGGTGAGGCAGCTTGATGTACAGTACAGGACAGGACACTAGTCTATCTCCTGTTTCTGTAGGGTGAGGCAGCTTGATGTACAGTACACCCCCTGGACAGGACACTAGTCTATCTCCTGTTTCTGTAGGGTGAGGCAGCTTGATGTACAGTACACCCACTGGACAGGACACTAGTCTATCTCCTGTTTCTGTAGGGTGAGGCAGCTTGATGTACAGTACAGGACAGGACACTAGTCTATCTCCTGTTTCTGTAGGGTGAGGCAGCTTGATGTACAGTACACCCCCTGGACAGGACACTAGTCTATCTCCTGTTTCTGTAGGGTGAGGCAGCTTGATGTACAGTACACCCCCTGGACAGGACACTAGTCTATCTCCTGTTTCTGTAGGGTGAGGCAGCTTGATGTACAGTACACCCCCTGGACAGGACACTAGTCTATCTCCTGTTTCTGTAGGGTGAGGCAGCTTGATGTACAGTACACCCCCTGGACAGGACACTCGTCTATCTCCTGTTTCTGTATGGTGAGGCAGTTTGATGTACAGTACACCCCCTGGACAGGACACTAGTCTATAGCAGGGCCTTACTCCCAATGTATTTCTTTATTAGTAATATTACTTTTAGATTAATTAACTTATCCTATATTTATGAAAGGTGAGAAAAATGATACTAATCTTAAAATACTGTTACTATACAATGACTATAGTTTTTAATGCCGTGCCACATTACACCTTATAATAAGTGCTATACTACAGCCGTGGCCAAAGGTTTAGAGAATGACACAAATATTAACTTTCCCAAAGTTTGCTGCTTCAGTGTCTTCAGATATTTTAGTCAGTTACTATGGAATACTTAAATATAATTAAGAGCATTTCATAAGTATCAAAGGCTTTTATTGACAATTACATGAAGTTGATGCAAAGAGTCAATATTTGCAGTGTTGACCCTTCTTTTTCAAGACCTCTGCTATCCACCCTGGCACGCTGTCAATTAACTTCTGGGCCACATCCTGACTGATGGCAGCCCATCTTGCATAATCAATGCTTGGAGTTTGTCAGAATTTGTGTGTTTTTGTTTGTCCACCAGCCACTTGAGGATTGACCACAAGTTCTCACTGGGATTAAGGTCTGGGGGGTTTTCTGGCCATGGACCCAAAATATCAATGTTTTATTCCCTGAGCCACGTTGTTATCACTTTAGCTTAAGCCAAGTTGCTCCATCATGCTGGAAAAGGCATTGTTCGTCACCAAACTGTTCCTGGATGGTTGGGAGACGTTGCTCTCGGAGGATGTGTTGGTACCATTCTTTATTCATGGCTGTGTTCTCAGGCAAAATTGTGAGTGAGCCCACTCCCTTGGCTGAGAAGCAACCCCACACATGAATGGTCTCAGGATGCTTTACTGTTGGCATGACACAGGACTGATGGTAGCGCTCACCTGGTCTTCTCCAGACAAGCTTTTTTCCGGATGCTCTGAACAATCGGAAAGGGGATTCATCAGGGAAAATGACTTTACCCCAGTCCTCAGCAGTCCAATCCCTGTACCTTTTGCAGAATATCAGTCTGTCCCTGATGTTTTTCCCAGAGAGAAGTGGCATCATTGCTGCCCTTCTTGACACCAGAACATCCTCCAAAAGTCTTTGCCTCACTGTGCGTGCAGATGCACTCACACCTGCCTGCTGCCATCCCTGTGTAAGCTCTGTACTGGTGGTGCCCCGATCCCGCAACTGGATCAACTTTAAGAGACTGTCCTGTCGCTTGCTGGACTTTCTTGGGTGCCCTGAAGCCTTCTTCACAACAATTTAACTGCTCTCCTTGAAGTTCTTGATGATCCGATAAATGGTTGATTTAGGTGCAATCTTACTGGCATCAATATCCTTGCCTGTGAAGCACTTTTTGTGTAAAGCAATGATGACGGCACGTGTTTCCTTGCAGGTGACCATGGTTGACAGAGGAAGAACAATAATTCCTAGCACCACCCTCCTTTTGAAGCTTCCAGTCTGTTATTCAAGCTCAAATCTGCATGACAGAGTGATCTGCATCCTTGTCCTCGTCAACACTCACACCTGTGTTAACGAGAGAATCACTGACATGTCAGCTGGTCCTTTTGTGGCAGGGCTGAAATGCAGTGGAAATGTTTTTTGGAGATTCAGTTCATTTGCATGGCAAAGAGGGACTTTGCAATTAATTGCAATTCCTCTGATCACTCTTCATAACATTCTGGAGTATATGCAAATTAACATCATGCAAACTGAGGTAGCAGACTTAGTGAAAATTAATATTTGTGTCATTCTCAAAACCTTTGGCCACGACTGTACAGGTATAATACAATATCGTTTTTTAATTTGTCAACTTTGTGTTATCTTCGATGCTTCTAAATGCATTGTATCCATGTGTGGTTGAATTGTGTTATTAAATGATTGACTAAAACAAATCAAAGACCTTGAAGTGTGCGTTGGCGGTGGTGAAGAAGAGTTTGCGTTCGATGAGGTTGATCTCGTCGACGCTGCTCTTCTCCGAGGTGAGGCCTAGTGATGATGTCACAGCACCCTCAGGGGACGCGTAGTGGCGGCGGATGATCAAGGGGTGTGTCCTCAGGTAGTTATAGAAACTAAATACCACTGGGTTACACGACTTCACCATCACATCTGGGGGGGGGGTAGAGAGGGAAAAAGGGAGAGAGAGAGGAGGGGAGAGAGGGGGGAGAGTGGGAGAGAGGAGGAGAGGGAGAGAGGGGAGAGGGAGAGAGAGAGGAGGGGGAAGGGAGGGGGAGAGAGAGAAGGGGAGGGATAGGGAGAAAGTAAGAGGTAGATAGAGTTCAATGCAAATCAATCCAGTTAGAATATAGCATCAGCACTCAGCTGAAACATCCCTGTCCTCTCTGAGGGTGTGATCTACCACCATGCTTGCTCACCTGGGTTCTCATCATCCTCTTTGGGGATGCACTCTAGCAGTGTGTCCAGGGCCTTGGTGTAGTCCTTCATGATCCAGAAGGCTATGCTGCGTAGGAATGGGTCCGGGTGTAGTTTGGTGCAGTGGTACCCTGACCCGTCCCTCTGGCAGCCCAAAACCTTCTCATACAGGATGGATTGGCAGGTGGAACTGCTCTCATAGTCAGCCTCGTACAGCCTGGCTACTACCATGGCCAACTGGATATCTTCCATCTTCTCCAAGCACACCTAGAGAAGAGGGACAGTTACAGGAGAGGAGAAAGAGGGCAGTACAGTTAGAGTAGAGGGCAGTACAGTTAGAGTAGAGGTCAGTACAGTTAGAGTAGAGGTCAGTACAGTTAGAGTAGAGGTCAGTACAGTTAGAGTAGAGGTCAGTACAGTTAGAGTAGAGGTCAGTACAGTTAGAGTAGAGGTCAGTACAGTTAGAGTAGAGGGCAGTACAGTTAGAGTAGAGGGCAGTACAGTTAGAGTAGAGGGCAGTACAGTTAGAGTAGAGGGCAGTACAGTTAGAGTAGAGGTCAGTAGAGTTAGAGTAGAGGGCAGTGCAGTTAGAGTAGAGGGCAGTACAGTTAGAGTAGAGGACAGTACAGTTAGAGTAGAGGACAGTACAGTTAGAGTAGAGGGCAGTACAGTTAGAGTAGAGGGCAGTACAGTTAGAGTAGAGGGCAGTACAGTTAGAGTAGAGGTCAGTACAGTTAGAGTAGAGGACAGTACAGTTGGCCTGTGTTCCATAAGGAATATACAGTGCCTTGCAAAAGTATTCACCCCCCTTTTTTTACTAAGCAAGACAGTTAAGAACAAATTCTTATTTTCAATGACGGCCTAGGAACAGTGGGTTAACTGCCTGTTCAGGGGCAGAACGACAGATTTGTACCTTGTCAGCTCGGGGATTTGAAGTTGCAACCTTTCAGTTACAAGTCCAATGCTCTAACCACCTTGACATTTTTCCTATTTTGTTGCATTACAAAATGGATTTAAATTGATTTTTAAATGGATTTCATGTAATGGACGTACACAAAATAGTCAAAATTTGTGAAGTGAAATGGAAAAAAAATGACCCGTTTCAAAAATAAATTTAAAATTAAAAACGGAAAAGTGGAGCGTGCATATGTATTCACCCCCTTTGCGATGAAGCCCCTAAATAAGATCTGGTGCAACCAATTACCTTCAGAAGTCACATAATTAGTTAAATAAAGTCCACCTGTGTGCAATCTAAGTCTCACATGATCTGTCACATGATCTCAGTATATATTTTTACAAACCTGTTCAGAAAGGCCCCAGAGTCTGCAATACAACTAAGCAAGGGGCACCACCAAGCAAGCAGCACCATGAAGACCCAAGGAGCTCTCCAAACAGGTCAGGGACAAAGTTGTGGAGAAGTACAGATCGGGGTTGGGTTATAAAAAAATATCAGAAACTTTGAGCATCCCACAGAGCACCATTAAATCCATTATTAAGCCATTTAAAGAAAATGGCACCACAACAAACCTGCCAAGAGAGGTCCGCCCACCAAAACTCACAGACCAGGCAAGGAGGGCATTAATCAGAGAGGCAACAAAGAGACAAAAGATAACCCTGAAGGAGCTGCAAAGCTCCACTGCAGAGATTGGAGTATCTGTCCATAGGACCACTAAGCTGTACACGCCACAGAGCTGGACTTTACGGAAGAGTGGCCAGGCCAGAAAAAAAACCATGCTTAAAAAATAATAATAAGCAAACATGTTTGGTGTTCGCCAAAACGCATGTGGGAGACTCCCCAAACATATGGAAGAAGGTACTCTGGTCAGATAAAATTAAAATTGAGCTTTTTGGCTATCAAGGAAAATGTTATGTCTGGCACAAACCCAACACCTCACATCACCCCGAGAACCCCATCCCCACAGTGAAGCATGGTGGTGGCAGCATCATGCTGTTGGGATGGTCTTCATAGTCAGGGACTGGGAAACTGGTCAAAATTGAAGGAATGCTGGATGGCGCTAAATACATAGAAATTCTTGAGGGAAACCTGTTTCAGTATTCCAGAGATTTGAGACTGGGACGGGGGTTCACCTTCCAGCAGGACATTGGCCCTATGCATACTGCTAAAGCAACACTCAAGTGGTTTAAGGGGAAACATTTAAATGTTTTGGAATGGCCTAGTCAAAGACATGTCCCAAGAGACTTTCAGCTGTAATTGCTGCAAAAGGTGGGTCTACAAGTATTGACTTTGGGGGGGTGAATAGTTATGCACGCTCAAGTTTTCGTTTTTTTTGTCTTTTTCCTTGTTTGTTTCACCATAAAAAATATTTTGCATCTTCAAAGTGGTTGGCATGTTGTGTAAATCAGATGATACAACCCCACCAAAAATCTATTTTAATTCCAGGTTGTAAGGCAAGGGGTGAATACTTTCGCAAGCCACTGTAAAGGTAAGGTAAGTAAGTGACAGAGTAAAGGACAGTTAAGAGTAGAGGACAGTTAGAGTTGGCCTGTGTTGCTTTAGGAATATAAAGGCCTAGTAGAGGAGAGGACACTTAGAGGAGAGGACACTTAGAGGAGAGGACACTTAGAGGAGAGGACACTTAGAGGAGAGGACACTTAGAGGAGAGGACACTTAGAGGAGAGGACACTTAGAGGAGAGGACACTTAGAGAAGATAGTAAGTAGGAGAGGACAGTAAGAGGAGAGGACAGTAAGAGGAGAGGACAGTAAGAGGAGAGGACAGTAAGAGGAGAGGACAGTAAGTAGGAGAGGACAGTAAGTAGGAGAGGACAGTTAGTAGGAGAGGACAGTTAGAGGAGAGGACAGTTAGAGGAGAGGACAGTTAGAGGAGAGGACAGTTAGAGGAGAGGACAGTTAGAGGAGAGGACAGTTAGAGGAGAGGACAGTTAGAGGAGAGGACAGTAAGAGGAGAGGACAGTTAGAGGAGAGGACAGTAAGTAGGAGAGGACAGTTAGTAGGAGAGGACAGTTAGTAGGAGAGGACAGTTAGAGGAGAGGACAGTTAGAGGAGAGGACAGTAAGAGGAGAGGACAGTTAGAGGAGAGGACAGTAAGTAGGAGAGGACAGTTAGTAGGAGAGGACAGTTAGTAGGAGAGGACAGTTAGTAGGAGAGGACAGTAAGAGGAGAGGACAGTTAGAGGAGAGGACAGTAAGAGGAGAGGACAGTAAGAGGAGAGGACAGTAAGAGGAGAGGACAGTTAGGAGAGGACAGTTAGAGGAGAGGACAGTAAGAGGAGAGGACAGTTAGAGGAGAGGACAGTTAGAGGAGAGGACACTTAGAGGAGAGGACAGTTAGAGGAGAGGACACTTACACTTAGAGGAGAGGACACTTAGAGAAGATTAAGTAGGAGAGGACAGTAAGAGGAGAGGACAGTAAGAGGAGAGGACAGTAAGGGAGAGGACAGTTAGTAGGAGAGGACAGTAAGTAGGAGAGGACAGTTAGTAGGAGAGGACAGTTAGAGGAGAGGACAGTTAGAGGAGAGGACAGTTAGAGGAGAGGACAGTTAGAGGAGAGGACAGTTAGAGGAGAGGACAGTAAGAGGAGAGGACAGTAAGAGGAGAGGACAGTTAGAGGAGAGGACAGTAAGTAGGAGAGGACAGTTAGTAGGAGAGGACAGTTAGTAGGAGAGGACAGTTAGAGGAGAGGACAGTTAGAGGAGAGGACAGTAAGAGGAGAGGACAGTTAGAGGAGAGGACAGTAAGTAGGAGAGGACAGTTAGTAGGAGAGGACAGTTAGTAGGAGAGGACAGTTAGAGGAGAGGACAGTAAGAGGAGAGGACAGTTAGAGGAGAGGACAGTAAGAGGAGAGGACAGTAAGAGGAGAGGACAGTTAGAGGAGAGGACAGTTAGAGGAGAGGACAGTAAGAGGAGAGGACAGTTAGAGGAGAGGACAGTTAGAGGAGAGGACAGTAAGAGGAGAGGACAGTTAGAGGAGAGGACAGTTAGAGGATAGGACAGTTAGAGGATAGGACAGTTAGAGGAGAGGACAGTAAGTAGGAGAGGACAGTTAGTAGGAGAGGACAGTAAGTAGGAGAGGACAGTTAGTAGGAGAGGACAGTAAGAGGAGAGGACAGTAAGAGGAGAGGACAGTAAGAGGAGAGGACAGTTAGAGGAGAGGACAGTTAGAGGAGAGGACAGTTAGAGGAGAGGACAGTAAGAGGAGATGACAGTAAGAGGTGATGACAGTTAGAGGAGAGGACAGTTAGAGGAGAGGACAAGAGGTGATGAGGAGAGGACAAGTGATGACGGTAAGAGGAGAGAGACAGTTAGAAGAGAGGACAGTTAGAGGAGAGGACAGTTAGAGGAGAGGACAGTTAGAGGAGAGGACAGTTAGAGGAGAGGACAGTTAGAGGAGAGGACAGTAAGAGGAGAGGACAGTAAGAGGAGAGGACAGTTAGAGGAGAGGACAGTTAGAGGAGAGGACAGTTAGAGGAGAGGACAGTTAGAGGAGACAGTAAGAGGAGAGGACAGTTAGAGGAGAGGACAGTTAGAGGAGAGGACAGTAAGAGGAGAGGACAGTAAGAGGAGAGGACAGTAAGAGGAGAGGACAGTAAGAGGAGAGGACAGTAAGAGGAGAGGACAGTTAGAGGTGATGACAGTTAGAGGAGAGGACAGTAAGAGGAGAGGACAGTTAGAGGAGAGGACAGTTAGAGGAGAGGACAGTTAGAGGAGAGGACAGTTAGAGGAGAGGACAGTTAGAGGAGAGGACAGTTAGAGGAGAGGACAGTTAGAGGAGAGGACAGTTAGAGGAGAGGACAGTAAGAGGAGAGGACAGTAAGAGGAGAGGACAGTAAGAGGAGAGGACAGTTAGAGGAGTTAGAGGAGAGGACAGTAAGAGGAGAGGACAGTTAGAGGAGAGGACAGTTAGAGGAGAGGACAGTTAGACAGTTAGAGGAGAGGACAGTAAGAGGAGAGGACAGTAAGAGGAGAGGACAGTAAGAGGAGAGGACAGTAAGAGGAGAGGACAGTAAGAGGAGAGGACAGTAAGAGGTGATGACAGTTAGAGGAGAGGACAGTAAGAGGAGAGGACAGTAAGAGGAGAGGACAGTAAGAGGTGATGACAGTAAGAGGTGATGACAGTTAGAGGAGAGGACAGTTAGAGGAGAGGACAGTTAGAGGAGAGGACAGTTAGAGGAGAGGACAGTTAGAGGAGAGGACAGTAAGAGGAGAGGACAGTAAGAGGAGAGGACAGTAAGAGGAGAGGACAGTAAGAGGAGAGGACAGTAAGAGGAGAGGACAGTACAGTTAGAGGAGAGGACAGTTAGAGGAGAGGACAGTTAGAGGAGAGACAGTTAGAGGAGAGGACAGTTAGAGGAGAGGACAGTAAGAGGAGAGGACAGTTAGAGGAGAGGACAGTTAGAGGAGAGGACAGTTAGAGGAGAGGACAGTAAGAGGAGATGACAGTAAGAGGAGAGGACAGTTAGAGGAGAGGACAGTTAGAGGAGAGGACAGTAAGAGGAGAGGACAGTTAGAGGTGAGGTTAGAGGAGAGGACAGTTAGAGGAGAGGACAGTTAGAGGAGAGGACAGTAAGAGGAGAGGACAGTTAAGAGGAGAGGACAGTTAGAGGAGAGGACAGTAAGAGGAGAGGACAGTTAGAGGAGAGGACAGTTAGGACAGTTAGAGGAGAGGACAGTTAGAGGAGAGGACAGTTAGAGGAGAGGACAGTTAGAGGAGAGGACAGTTAGAGGAGAGGACAGTAAGAGGAGAGGACAGTTAGAGGAGAGGACAGTTAGAGGAGAGGACAGTTAGAGGAGAGGACAGTAAGAGGAGATGACAGTAAGAGGAGAGGACAGTTAGAGGAGAGGACAGTAAGAGGAGAGGACAGTAAGAGGAGAGGACAGTTAGAGGTGATGACAGTTAGAGGAGAGGACAGTTAGAGGAGAGGACAGTTAGAGGAGAGGACAGTAAGAGGAGAGGACAGTAAGAGGAGAGGACAGTAAGAGGAGAGGACAGTAAGAGGAGAGGACAGTAAGAGGAGAGGACAGTTAGAGGAGAGGACAGTAAGAGGAGAGGACAGTAAGAGGAGAGGACAGTAAGAGGAGAGGACAGTAAGAGGAGAGGACAGTAAGAGGAGAGGACAGTTAGAGGAGAGGACAGTAAGAGGAGAGGACAGTAAGAGGAGAGGACAGTAAGAGGAGAGGACAGTAAGAGGAGAGGACAGTTAGAGGAGAGGACAGTAAGAGGAGAGGACAGTAAGAGGAGAGGACAGTTAGAGGAGAGGACAGTTAGAGGAGAGGACAGTTAGAGGAGAGGACAGTTAGAGGAGAGGACAGTTAGAGGAGAGGACAGTTAGAGGAGAGGACAGTTAGAGGAGAGGACAGTTAGAGGAGAGGACAGTAAGAGGAGAGGACAGTTAGAGGTGATGACAGTTAGAGGAGAGGACAGTTAGAGGAGAGGACAGTTAGAGGAGAGGACAGTAAGAGGAGAGGACAGTAGAGGAGAGGACAGTTAGAGGAGAGGACAGTAAGAGGAGAGGACAGTAAGAGGAGAGGACAGTAAGACAGTAAGAGGAGAGAGGAGAGGACAGTTAGAGGAGAGGACAGTAAGAGGAGAGGACAGTTAAGAGGAGAGGACAGTTAGAGGTGAGGAGAGGACAGTTAGAGGAGAGGACAGTTAGAGGAGAGGACAGTTAGAGGAGAGGACAGTAAGAGGAGAGGACAGTAAGAGGAGAGGACAGTTAGAGGAGAGGACAGTAAGAGGAGAGGTCAGTAAGAGGAGAGGACAGTAAGAGGAGAGGACAGTAAGAGGAGAGGACAGTAAGAGGAGAGGACAGTAAGAGGAGAGGACAGTTAGAGGTGATGACAGTTAGAGGAGAGGACAGTAAGAGGAGAGGACACAGTTAGAGGAGAGGACAGTTAGAGGAGAGGACAGTTAGAGGAGAGGACAGTTAGAGGAGAGGACAGTTAGAGGAGAGGACAGTTAGAGGAGAGGACAGTTAGAGGAGAGGACAGTTAGAGGAGAGACAGTTAGAGGAGAGGACAGTAAGAGGAGAGGACAGTTAGAGGAGAGGACAGTAAGAGGAGAGGACAGTAAGAGGAGAGGACAGTAAGAGGAGAGGACAGTTAGAGGAGAGGACAGTAAGAGGAGAGGACAGTTAGAGGAGAGGACAGTTAGAGGAGAGGACAGTTAGAGGAGAGGACAGTAAGAGGAGAGGACAGTAAGAGGAGAGGACAGTAAGAGGAGAGGACAGTAAGAGGAGAGGACAGTAAGAGGTGATGACAGTTAGAGGAGAGGACAGTAAGAGGAGAGGACAGTAAGAGGAGAGAGGAGAGGACAGTAAGAGGTGAGACAGACAGTTAGAGGAGAGGACAGTTAGAGGAGAGGACAGTTAGAGGAGAGGACAGTTAGAGGAGAGGACAGTTAGAGGAGACAGGAGGAGAGGACAGTTAGAGGAGAGGACAGTAAGAGGAGAGGACAGAAGAGGACAGTAAGAGGAGAGGACAGTTAGAGGAGAGGACAGTTAGGAGTTAGAGGAGAGGACAGTTAGAGGAGAGGACAGTTAGAGAGAGGACAGAGAGGAGAGGACAGTTAGAGGAGAGACAGACAGTAAGAGGAGAGGACAGTTAGAGGAGAGGACAGTTAGAGGAGAGGACAGTTAGAGGAGAGGACAGTTAAGAGGAGATGACAGTTAGAGACAGTTAGAGGAGAGGACAGTAAGAGGAGAGGACAGTTAGAGGAGAGGACAGTAAGAGAGACAGAAGAGGAGAGGACAGTTAGAGGAGAGGACAGTTAGAGGAGAGGACAGTAGAGGAGAGGACAGTTAGAGGAGAGGACAGTTAGAGGAGAGGACAGTTAGAGGAGAGGACAGTTAGAGGAGAGGACAGTTAGAGGAGAGGACAGTTAAGAGGAGAGACAGTAAGAGGAGAGGACAGTAAGGAGAGGACAGTAGAGGAGAGGACAGTTAGGAGAGGACAGTTAGAGGAGAGGACAGTTAGAGGAGAGGACAGTAAGAGGAGAGGACAGTAAGAGGAGAGGACAGTAAGAGGAGAGGACAGTTAGAGGAGAGGACAGTAAGAGGAGAGGACAGTTAGAGGAGAGGACAGTAAGAGGAGAGGACAGTAAGAGGAGAGGACAGTAAGAGGAGAGGACAGTTAGAGGAGAGGACAGTTAGAGGAGAGGACAGTTAGAGGAGAGGACAGTTAGAGGAGAGGACAGTTAGAGGAGAGGACAGTTAGAGGAGAGGACAGTTAGAGGAGAGGACAGTAAGAGGAGAGGACAGTTAGAGGAGAGGACAGTTAGAGGAGAGGACAGTTAGAGGAGAGACAGTTAGAGGAGAGGACAGTTAGAGGAGAGGACAGTTAGAGGAGAGGACAGTTAGAGGAGAGGACAGTTAGAGGAGAGGACAGTTAGACAGTAAGAGGAGAGGACAGTTAGAGGAGAGGACAGTTAGAGGAGAGGACAGTAAGAGGAGAGGACAGTTAGAGGAGGGACAGTTAGAGGAGAGGACAGTTAGAGGAGAGGACAGTAAGAGGAGAGGACAGTAAGAGGAGAGGACAGTAAGAGGAGAGGACAGTAAGAGGAGAGGACAGTTAGAGGAGAGGACAGTAAGAGGAGAGGACAGTAAGAGGAGAGGACAGTAAGAGGAGAGGACAGTAAGAGGAGAGGACAGTTAGAGGTGATGACAGTTAGAGGAGAGGACAGTAAGAGGAGAGGACAGTTAGAGGAGAGGACAGTTAGAGGAGAGGACAGTTAGAGGAGAGGACAGTTAGAGGAGAGGACAGTTAGGAGGACAGTTAGAGGAGAGGACAGTTAGAGGAGAGGACAGTTAGAGGAGAGGACAGTTAGAGGAGAGGACAGTTAGAGGAGAGGACAGTTAGAGGAGACAGGAGGAGAGGACAGTTAGGAGAGGACAGTTAGAGGTGAGACAGTTAGAGGAGAGGACAGTTAGAGGAGAGGACAGTTAGAGGAGAGGACAGTTAGAGGAGAGGACAGTTAGAGGAGAGGACAGTAAGAGGAGAGGACAGTAAGAGGAGAGGACAGTAAGAGGAGAGGACAGTTAGAGGAGAGGACAGTAAAGAGGAGAGGACAGTAAGAGGAGAGGACAGTTAGAGGAGAGGACAGTAAGAGGAGAGGACAGTAAGAGGAGAGGACAGTTAGAGGAGAGGACAGTTAGAGGAGAGGACAGTTAGAGGAGAGGACAGTTAGAGGAGAGGACAGTAAGAGGAGAGGACAGTTAGAGGAGAGACAGTTAGAGGAGAGGACAGTTAGAGGAGAGGACAGTAAGAGGAGAGGACAGTTAGAGGAGAGGACAGTTAGACAGTTAGAGGAGAGGACAGTAAGAGGAGAGGACAGTTAGAGGAGAGGACAGTTAGAGGAGAGGACAGTTAGAGGAGATGACAGTTAGAGGAGAGGACAGTTAGAGGAGAGGACAGTTAGAGGAGAGGACAGTTAGAGAGAGAGGACAGTTAGAGGAGAGGACAGTAAGAGGAGAGGACAGTTAGAGGAGAGGGACAGTAAGAGGAGAGGACAGTAAGAGGAGAGGACAGTTAGAGGAGAGGACAGTTAGAGGAGAGGACAGTTAGAGGAGAGGACAGTTAGAGGAGAGGACAGTTAGAGGAGAGGACAGTTAGAGGAGATGACAGTAAGAGGTGATGACAGTTAGAGGAGAGGACAGTTAGAGGAGAGGACAGTTAGAGGAGAGGACAGTTAGAGGAGAGGACAGTTAGAGGAGAGGACAGTTAGAGGAGAGGACAGTTAGAGGAGAGGACAGTTAGAGGAGAGGACAGTTAGAGGAGAGGACAGTTAGAGGAGAGGACAGTAAGAGGAGAGGACAGTAAGAGTAGATGACAGTAAGAGTAGGGTAGATGGAGTTCTGAGAAGCCACACCAGACACTGTCCACACATCAAGCAGGTTCTGCATGTGCAGGGTTTGTAACATAGACTTACTAAGAAACCTGACAACCATAGATGTATTCAGGGTCTGTCTCTTGCTGGACTAAAATTGCTGTTCAACGGCAAATCAAGGTTCAAGGTTTAGACTGTTTGCTAAAAGTGACTAAACAGTAAGACTCATGGCTAAGACAGACTAAAATGATGAACGTGTGATCTAGTGTTCTCCTCAATGATGACCTTTTGAACCGACTGTCTGGTAAACTATCCCCAAACACTTAGAGTAGGAACCCATTCCCCCTCTAGGCAGTGTCCTGCTATCAGCATGTTGAGACTGTGCTGTTGCACCCTCAGCCCAAGGTAAAGTAACCCCAACATTTACGGAGCTAACCATCCCCACAACCTTATCTTTCAGGGTTAGACTAGACCATTCACACACACAGCTGTAGTCTCACGTCATTGACACACCTCCTAGTTGACTTCCATAAACATTGGTCTGTGCCAGGTTTCCATGGCGAGGACAATGTCACAACAACAGACACAATACAGGTGCAGCTGAAGTAGGTCTAAACTAGGAACAGACTGTGTGTGTGTGTGTGTGTTTCCAGACCTCGATGGCGTCTTTCAGGGAGCCAGCCAGCAGGAAGAAGGCAGCAGCCTGTTCAAAGCGCTGTTTCCCCAGCAGAGAGAAAGCGTTCTTCAGAGCTGCTTTACGCCAGCGGTCCTCACTGAAGTTATTCTTAAAGAACACCGTCATCTTCTCATCCCGCTGAGACCTAGAGGAGAGGAGGAGGAGAATATAATATACATTATTTACCTACTGTACATGATTCATGTAATAGAGTTCTGACACATGGATAAACATAAAATGTGGATTTTAAAGAAAAGTCCAGGAGAGGTGAATAACTAAACAAAAAGGTGAGAAAACACAAACTGATCTGGGATCAGGCAAGAGGTCCAGGTGTGTTCCAGGTGTGTTACCTGAATAGGCCCCAGAGAACAGCCTTCTTCTTCATGGCCAGGTAGAAGAGAGCTGCATCCAAAGGATCGTTGTTCCTCTGGAACGCTGCCTTACCCACCTACACACAGATCAACCAATCAAACCATGAAGACCAACCAATCAATCAATGATAGGAGTTCAGGCCACACCACATCATCCCCTACCTTCTCCACCATCCTGCGTAGTGTGTTGATGTTGCGTATCCACCAGCCCACCCCTACCGCCCGTAGCTCAGACCACTGAGGGTCTCCTCTCTGCATGGCCGGGATCATGTTCAACATCTCCTCCTCAGCCTCCGAATGGAACGCCCACGCAAAGTGACATGTAGACAGACCTGGGGGGAGACAGGTGACTGTGTTCAGAGAGGAGAGAAAAGGTTGCTTTGCTTCAGTGCTTGATTGTTGACTGTTGTGTGCTTTAGTAAAACATACAAAAGGGGAGGGAACAGGGCCCAGAAAGAGACAACATATCGGACCTGGGAGGGAACAGGGCCCAGAGAGAGACAACATATCTGGACCTGGGAGGGAACAGGGCCCAGAGAGAGACAACATATCTGGACCTGGGAGGGAACAGGAGAGACAACCTGGAGAGAACAGGGCCCAGAGAACATATATGGACCTGGGAGGGAACAGGGCCCAGAGAGAGACAACATATCTGGACCTGGGAGGGAACAGGGCCCAGAGAGAGACAACATATCTGGACCTGGGAGGGAACAGGGCCCAGAGAGAGACAACATATCTGGACCTGGGAGGGAACAGGGCCCAGAGAGAGACAACATATCTGGACCTGGGAGGGAACAGGGCCCAGAGAGAGACAACATATCTGGACCTGGGAGGGAACAGGGCCCAGAGAGAGACAACATATCTGGACCTGGGAGGGAACAGGGCCCAGAGAGAGACAACATATCCACTGCAAGTCATCCTACATATCCAATACTAGAGCAATATCTCAGTATAATGTACCAATAAGACACTCTCTATGACCCTCTCCATCACAGCTCAGAAAGACAGATTGTGAAGCAGGTGTGTGTGTGTGTACCATACCTTGGTGCAGCAACTGCATGCGGTACAGTGGGGGTAGAGAGGTGAGGAGACAGGTGTGTAGACGCATGGCTAACAGGTACCTCAACCCGCACTCATCCAGGGCCTCACCACCTAGACAGAATGGCATTATTAACACATGGGTTAGTGTAGCACATTAACTCACACACACACTGATCAGATGGAATCAGATGGTGCCAGTCTTTCCCATTCATTTGGGAGAGCAGCTTCCTCCTAAGACTCCACACCAGATGGAGAGGGTTGAGGGATCTCTGTCCCCCTCTACCCATCCATACTGATGGCTTCGGATTTATGAACTTGAAATATTAATATTGTTAATCATCACTTATACTAGAGACATAAGGAGTGCCATAGTCTGGTTTCTTCACCAGAAGTTAACTTCTTGGTGACAGGGAGGGCAGTATTGAGTAGCTTGGATGAATAAGGTGCCCAGAGTTGACTGCCTGCTACTCTGTCCCAGGTGCTAATATATGCATATTATTAGTAGTATTGGATAGAAACCACTGTGAAGTTTCTAAAACGGTTTGAATGATGTCTGAGTATAACAGAACTCATACAGCAGGCGAAAACCTGAGACAAATCCAACCAGGAAGTGGGAAATCTGAGGATTGTAGTTTCATTTAAGTGATTGCCTATCCAATATGCTGTGTCTATGGAGCCAGATTGCACTTCCCAGGCTTTAGAAAGTTGTTTGAGTCCTCTATTGTGGAAGGGGGTCGAATAAGAGCTGTTTCAACAAGTGGACGAGGCTGAGGCCGATCAGGTGTTTACTGAGCGGTCACGAGGGTGCGCCGTTCCTTTGTTTTCCTCTGTAATGAATACACTATTATCCGGGTTGGAATATTATTGAAGATTTATTATTGATTGTAAACATCGTTTGACATGTTTCTACAAACTGTAATGGAACTCTTGACTTTTCTTCTGGATTTTGCATTCGCGCATTGTGCCTTTGGAATAGTGAACTAAACGCGCGAACAAAAAAAGGTATTTGGACATAAATATGGACGTAATCGAACAAAACAAACATTTCGTGTGGAAGTGAGAGTCCTGGGAGTGCATTCCGACGAAGATCAGCAAAGTGATCAGCAAAGTGAAGCTTTATAATGCTATTTATGACTTTTGTTGACCTCACAATTTGGCGAGTAACTGTATGGCTTGCTTTTGTGGCTGAATGCTGTTCTCAGATTATGGAATATTGTGCTTTTGCCGTAAAGCTTTTTCGAAATCTGACACAGCGGTTGCATTAAGAACAAGTTTATCTTTAATTCTATGTAAAACATGTATCTTTCATCAAAGTTTATGATGAGTATTTATGTTATTTGATGTGGCTCTCTGCAATTTCTCCGGATGTTTTGGAGGCATTTCTGAACATGGCGCCAATGTAAACCAAGGTTTTTAGGTATAAATATGAACTTGATCGAACAAAACATACATGTATTGTGTAACATTGAGTCCTTGGAGTGTCATCTGATGAAGATCGTCAAAGGTTAGTGCTTAATTTAATCGATATTTCTGCTTTTTGTGACACCTCTCTTTGGTTGGAAAATGGATGAATGCTTTCTGACTAGTTGCTGACCTAACATAATGATGTGTTCTACTTTCGCTGAAAAGCCCTTTTGAAATCGGACACTGTTGTTGGATTAACGAGAAGTGTATCTTTAAAATGGTGTAAAATACTTGTATGGTTGAGGAATTTTAATTATGAGATTTCTGTTGTTTTGAATTTGGCGCCCTGCAATTTCACTGGCTGTTGGCAAGGTGGGACGCTAGCGTCCCGAACAATCCCAGAGAGCTTAATGGGTATCTGTAGGAGGAATGTATATGGTGGGGTCAAGCAAGGATGGATAGGAGCCAGGGGGTTTTGGGAGGTGCTGAGTAGAGGAGAGGCAATCACATGACTGTAGTCACTGATAATGGTGGAGCTGTAGAGTAGTGAGGAAGGGGGTCAAGGTCAGGTCACCTTAAAGGAGAAGGAACAGTTTATGGCCCGTATCACTTAACTTCCTGCCTAGTAATGAAGATGTAATGTTTAGAGGGAAGGAGGAGACTCCACCCAAACTGGGGTATATACACGACCACTGGTGGAAATATGTCTTTGACTTATGCAGCTGTACGGCCCAATGGGTAAATAAAATTAGTTTAAGCTTTACTAATCTTCTGAGTTTTACTAGGTTCATGT
Source organism: Oncorhynchus masou masou (assembly GCF_036934945.1). Classification (NCBI taxonomy): domain Eukaryota; kingdom Metazoa; phylum Chordata; class Actinopteri; order Salmoniformes; family Salmonidae; genus Oncorhynchus; species Oncorhynchus masou. The sequence goes on along the minus strand of NC_088213.1, from coordinate 19,806,892 downwards.
AGAACCTCTCCATCCCCCTCTACCCATCCATACAAAGAGATGAAAACACTGATTTAGCAATCAGCCCTTTAAATGTCTTCCACTCTATGTGCCTGGTCCTCCTCCCTAAATGGTACCCCATTTCCTATATATTGCACTACTTGTTCATGGTAGCATGGTAGTTCAATGTGCCCCATAGTCCTGTGTCTTAGTGTGTCTCGTCCATGAACCTTTTAACCTTCTCTCCCTCTCCCGCCTTCTCAATCTCTCCCTCTCCTTTTTTCTCTCCCTCTGCTTACTTTACAGAGGAACAACCTGCTAAGGTCTCTTTCTCACTTCCCCCTTAAAGACTAAATAACATCTATAACAGACTGATACTGGAGGTGAAATGACAAAGATAACTGTCAGTGTGTGTTTATATCAACCATTAAGAACACGTAATCAGGGAACAACTCTGACTAGACTAATTACATTATATTTCCATTTGTTTTGCCTAATGGACCATGGTCAGGTAAAACATGACCCAAGTCACAGACACCCTCCCTCCCTCCCTCCCTCTGAGACTGACCTGTGTACTGTTTGTCAGTGGAGCTGCTGACCTCTGAACTGGTGGTAGCTACAGTATCAGCTAGAGCCACCAGAAACATCTGTTCCAACCTGGTCAGACCTGGAAGACTGGAATGCATCAGCTGACTAGATAACACCTGGAGGGAGAGAGGGAGGGAGGGGGAGAGAGAGAAGGATGTAGAGAGGAGGGAGGGAGGAGGGAGAGAGAGAAGGATGTAGAGAGAGGGAGGGAGGAGGGAGAGAGAGAAGGATGTAGAGAGAGAGGGAGGGAGGAGGGAGAGAGAGAAGGATGTAGAGAGAGAGGGAGGGAGGAGGGAGAGAGAGAAGGATGTAGAGAGAGAGGGAGGGAGGAGGGAGAGAGAGAAGGATGTAGAGAGAGAGGGAGGAGGGAGAGAGAGAGAAGGATGTAGAGAGAGAGGGAGGGAGGAGGGAGAGAGAGAAGGATGTAGAGAGAGAGGGAGGGAGGAGGGAGAGAGAGAAGGATGTAGAGAGAGAGGGAGGGAGGAGAGAGAGAGAAGGATGTAGAGAGAGGGGAGGGAGGAGGGAGAGAGAAGGAGAAGGATGTAGAGAGAGAGGGAGGAGGAGGGAGAGAGAGAAGGATGTAGAGGAGGGAGAGGGAGGGAGGAGGGAGAGAGAGAGAGAGAGAAGGAGGGAGGAGGGAGAGAGAGAGAAGGAGGGAGGAGGGAGAGAGAGAGAGGGAGGGAGAGAGAGGGAGGGAGAGAGGGAGGGAGAGCGAGGGAGAGGAGGGAGGGAGGGAGGGAGCGAGGGAGGGAGGGAGCGAGGGAGCGAGGGAGCGAGGGAGGGAGATTAATACAGTAAATCTTCTCTGCTAATCACAGAGGCGATATATTTGCTTGACAAACAATTAAACCAGACAATAACATCTAAACCATCCACAAGCTGGTAAGTAAATAAATAAATGTTGTTAACCTGTGCGTGTTCTGGTCCGAAGTAGGTGGGTCCGTACTGAGACAGGTTGATGAATCTAGACTTCTTCTCTACTTTCTCTGAAGCGAAGCTCACAAAGTCATCCGTCGTCACAGCCTGCAACTGAGGGAGGGAGACATACAATCACTAGATGATTGATTCATTATTGATTTGGGTATAACACAGAACAAGATTACATCTGGACCCAAAGGTTAACACATGGAGGGGTCACATGGTTCCAACAAATATTTACTGCATATCTTGTCTTTAGGTAACAAACAGAATATCAACATGATACAATACAAAATAAACCAACAGGATCAAATTGAAGAATCTGTTGAGCATCCACACACTTAGGAAGTATGATTCTATGAAAAATGAAACATCTGTATGTGTCACTGAAACATCCAGCTAAAACCTGAATCCTCTTACCTGGAACAGGTCTGTGTACTGATCTCCTCCTGTCTTCCTCGCCCCCTCTACCTCGGCCACCTTGCCTCCCTTCGCCCCCTCCTCTCCTCCCTTATAGGAGGTGTCCAGGTCAGCAGAGAGCAGAGCGTAGAGGGGTAGAGGGGGAATGGAGTTGATTTCTGTGTAATCTCGTCCCCCGTCGCGGCCGGCCACGATGGTGTCTTTAGCCGTACTGCCGCTCACACTGATTGTCCGGGACAGGTGGCGTCTGGCTCCACCCTCACCTGCCTCCACGTCCCTCACCACAGCAACCTCCCCAGCGATACATTTCACCAGGTGGGACAGGATGGCCTGAAGAAGAAGAATAACCATCTTCCTCATCCGTGGCAGAGACATTAATATAGTCATCGCCATCATCATTGTCATCATAATTACAGTAGCCATGTTGTTGTCATCATCATCATGACATTCTATGACTACTCAAGAAGTTGTCTGGTCACTTAAATAAATGTATCTTGGTTGCAAACATTTATAAAGTGGACAGGCAGATGGACAAACAGCCAGCCAGCCATGCAAGCAGCCAACCAGCCAGCCATGCAAGCAGCCAACCAGCCAGCCCACCAACCAATCAGACAGACAGCCATCCAGACATTCATCCACCCCACCCATCCACCCAGACAGCCAACCAGACATTCATCCACCCCACCCATCCACCCAGACAGACAGACAACCAGCCATCTATTCATCCATCCACCAACACACCCAGCCAGACATCCATCCACCCAGACAGACAGCCAACCAGACATTCATCCACCCCACCCATCCACCCAGACAGAGACAGCCAACCAGACATTCATCCATCCACCAACACACCCAGCCAGACACCCATCCACCCAGACAGAGACAGCCAACCAGCCATCTATTCATCCATCCACCAACACACCCAGCCAGACACCCATCCACCCAGACAGACAGACAGCCAACCAGCCATCTATTCATCCATCCACCAACACACCCAGCCAGACACCCATCCACCCAGACAGACAGCCAACCAGCCATCTATTCATCCATCCACCAACACACCCAGCCAGACACCCATCCACCCAGCCAGACACCCAACACACCCAGCCAGACAGCCAACACACCCAGCCAGACACCCAACACACCCAGCCAGACACCCAACACACCCAGCCAGACACCCAACACACCCAGCCAGACACCCAACACACCCAGCCAGACACCCAACACACCCAGCCAGACACCCAACACACCCAGGCAGACACCCAGCCAGACACCCAACACACCCAGCCAGACACCCAACACACCCATCCACCCAGCCAGACACCCACCCATCCACCCAGACAGACACCCATCCACCCAGACAGACACCCATCCACCCAGACAGACACCCATCCACCCAGCCAGTCAGTCAGACCCACCTTGGCGCGGCGGACCTTCCCCAGGTCCATGAGCTCCAGCAGCTGTGTTGGATGGTACTGAGGCAGGGTGGGGGACAGGGAGTGGGCTGCCTCGAACAGACCCCCCTCCTGCAGCCCTGCCGGCGCCTGGAGAGCCTCGTCGATTGCCACGTTACCCTCAAACACACTCTTGGATCGGGGACGCCCCTTGAATGCCAACGAGGATCCCCCCGTGGCTGCATTGGTGGCCGTCTGCCCTCCGCCACCTCCAACCCCCCCGGAGACGTTATCTTCAGAGGAGAGGCTGTCCCCCTCGGCCTCGCCGGGCTTGCGGTCCTGGCGCCACTGGGCGTACACGTGCATCTCACAGTCCATACCCACCACCAGGATGCCGTCCCTCACCCAGGACAGGGACACGGGCAGGGAGGGGGTGCCGTCTACAGAGGAGAGCAGGTCCACAGTGCGCAGCAGGATCCAGCGTGAACGGATACCCTGTTTCACATTAGATTAGGGATGCAGGGGGGTAATAATAATGATTATTATTATAATAATTATAATGTTTATTATCCAGAAGCTTTATAGTATAGTCATTAGGCTCTGGTCAAAGGTAGTGCACCAATTAGGGAATAGGGTGCCATTTGGGTAGCTAGAGAGTAGTCTCACCCTAAATTCTCATTCACTACATGCAGTACTTTAGTCAGACTGACAACATTGCAGTTGTTTGTTGTGAGGATGGGCACGAGGGGCTAACCAATCAGAGTATCAAAGCCAATGACACATTTTCAAACCACTGCTTTACACACTGGCGGAATACCAATGGGTTTCTGGACCAATCACTGCCCCATTCGGTGAAAGATCAGGGAGGGACTCAGATCCAGACTCATTGTGGAGTAGAAACTAACGTCCGTGGGCGTGGCGTTTGGCCTGAAGCAAGGAGTCTGACTAGCCAGGAAACCATTTGGGACGCAGGCTTGAAAAGTTGATTGTCCTCAAAGAGGCAAGTCATTTAGCAGCATACACAACACATACAGACAGAACCACATGCTAACAAACAGCAGATGTACCAGCAATACACAGTAGAATAAATGTGTGAAGAATACAAGGTAGTGTAGGTTATGGAAGTACCAGTTTGATCCTGACTTTGGGGTGTGTGTGTGTGTGTGTGTGTGTGTGTGTGTGTGTGTGTGTGTGTGTGTGTGTGTGTGTGTGTGTGTGTGTGTGTGTGTGTGTGTGTGCGTGTGAGCGTGTACCTGTTTGATGCTGCCCCCTAGAGGTAGTGTGATGATCGCCACCCCGTCCTTGCTTGAGGTCTGTTCGTTGACCACGCCCGAGATGCGACCGTACATGAGGATATTGGATCCCACCCCCACCGTGAGGATATGAGACCCATCCTCTTTGGACAGCCAGTCCAGGTGGACATAGTGTTTGATGTTGGGAGAGTGGTGGTCGCGACTCATGTACAGGTCAGACCTACAGAGAGAGAGAGGGGGTTAGTCATTTTAGAGACATGCACACACTTACATACACACACACCCCACCAGTACCTGCTGTACACAAAGAGGTTGGAGTCTACACTGACTCCGGGGTCCAGGGTAGAGGAGGGCCTAGTGAAGTCATCCAGATGGAGAGTCTGCTCCAACACCCACTCAGACCCCCCAGTAGACTCACACTCAAAGATGGACACATGCATGGAGAAGTCCCCTGCTGGACCATGGCCCTGGAGAGAGGGAGGGAAGGAGGAAGGTACACACTTCATTAAACCGTTAGGTTAAATGCAAAAATACTAAATGTCGGAGGGAAAATGAACAATGAAGTATTGTACATTTTAGTCATCAGATGTTCTCATCCAAAACCATATCTAGAGACAGAAACACAACCACTTCAGGTAAAACCTTCTACAAAATGACTGATAAAGATTATACTGTATGTTTTACATTCCTCAGGGCCAGAAATGAAAAGCAATGTGCTTGAATTCGGACAGGTGAACTACACTGTACGTAAACAGAATATGCACTCATCCAATGAGCCATTAACTTGAGTGGAGTGTACAGTAAAAGTCCTGTCCTACCTGTCCCGGGATGTGTCCAGGCCGGGGCTGTTTGAAGGAGACAGCCAGTCGTCCAGTGTAGGAACAGGACACAGCTACAGGACGTCCCGGGACACACACAGCACTGTTGTTATCCTCCTCCTCGTTGAGTAGAGCCCAAGGCTCCCAGTGATAGATCCTGTTCTCCCCCTCCTCACACCCCAGGGCTGTCTCTCCCCCCTCCACAGAGCAGCGCCAGAAACGGACGCGGGAGTCAGAGCAAGTGGTGACGATCAGGTAGGGGGCCAGACACACAGGGTAGATGGACGACGAACTCAGGTGACCTGGAGAGAGAGGGAGAGAGACAGTATAGAATAACTGTTACAAAAGAATCAGACTAACTCAGATGACTTGAACACAGAGACATGGAGGACAATGGCATAATAAATAGTTAGGATCCAGTCCCTGGCTTGTGAGATGTTTCAATTTTCTATGATGTGCTGTTGGTTTTATAACTTTTACTTTGGAATATATTACATTTGGACTGTATGTAAAAGTAAAGTTATTCGTCTACCTGTGGAGGGTATATGTATGTATATATATGTGTGTGTATCTACCACCTGTACCTGTGGAGGGTATATGTATATATATATGTATATATACAGTGCCTTGCGAAAGTATTCGTGGAACTTTGCGACCTTTTGCCACATTTCAGGCTTCAAACATAAAGATATAAAACTGTATTTTTTGTGAAGAATCAACAACAAGTGGGACACAATCATGAAGTGGAACGACATTTATTGGATATTTCAAACTTTTTTAACAAATCAAAAACTGAAAAATTGGGCGTGCAAAATTATTCAGCCCACTTAAGTTAATACTTTGTAGCGCCACCTTTTGCTGCGATTACAGCTGTAAGTCGCTTGGGGTATGTCTCTATCAGTTTTGCACATTGAGAGACTGACATTTTTTCCCATTCCTCCTTGCAAAACAGCTCAAGCTCAGTGAGGTTGGATGGAGAGCATTTGTGAACAGCAGTTTTCAGTTCTTTCCACAGATTCTCGATTGGATTCAGGTCTGGACTTTGACTTGGCCATTCTAAAACCTGGATATGTTTATTTTTGAACCATTCCATTGTAGATTTTGCTTTATGTTTTGGATCATTGTCTTGTTGGAAGACAAATCTCCGTCCCAGTCTCAGGTCTTTTGCAGACTCCATCAGGTTTTCTTCCAGAATGGTCCTGTATTTGGCTCCATCCATCTTCCCATCAATTTTAACCATCTTCCCTGTCGCTGCTGAAGAAAAGCAGGCCCAAAGCATGATGCTGCCACCACCATGTTTGACAGTGGGTATGGTGTGTTCAGGTGATGAGCTGTGTTGCTTTTACGCCAAACATAACGTTTTGCATTGTTGCCAAAAAGTTCAATTTTGGTTTCATCTGACCAGAGCACCTTCTTCCACATGTTTGGTGTGTCTCCAAGGTTGCGTGTGGCAAACTTTAAACAACACTTTTTTATGGATATCTTTAAGAAATGGCTTTCTTCTTGCCACTCTTCCATAAAGGCCAGATTTGTGCAATATACGACTGATTGTTGTCCTATGGACAGAGTCTCCCACCTCAGCTGTAGATCTCTGCAGTTCATCCAGAGTGATCATGGGCCTCTTGGCTGCATCTCTGATCAGTCTTCTCCTTGTATGAGCTGAAAGTTTAGAGGGACGGCCAGGTCTTGGTAGATTTGCAGTGGTCTGATACTCCTTCCATTTCAATATTATCACTTGCACAGTGCTCCTTGGGATGTTTAAAGCTTGGGAAATCTTTTTGTATCCAAATCCGGCTTTAAACTTCTTCACAACAGTATCTCGGACCTGCCTGGTGTGTTCCTTGTTCTTCATGATGCTCTCTGCGCTTTTAACGGACCTCTGAGACTATCACAGTGCAGGAGCATTTATACGGAGACTTGATTACACACAGGTGGATTGTATTTATCATCATTAGTCATTTAGGTCAACGTTGGATTATTCAGAGATCCTCACTGAACTTCTGGAGTAGAGTTTGCTGCACTGAAAGTAAAGGGGCTGAATAATTTTGTACGTAATTTTTCAGTTTTTGATTTGTTAAAAAGTTTGAAATATCCAATAAATGTCGTTCCAATTCATGATTGTGTCCCACTTGTTGTTGATTCTTCACAAAAAAATACAGTTTTATATCTTTATGTTTGAAGCCTGAAATGTGGCAAATCGTAAAGTTCAAGGGGGCTGAATACTTATGTATGTATGTATATGTGTGTGTGTGTGTGTGTATGTATATCCACCCGTACCTGTGGAGGGTATATGTATGTATATGTATATGTATATATGTATGTATGTGTATGTGTGTGTGTGTGTGTGTGTGTGTGTGTGTATCTACCCATACCTGTGGAGGGTATATGTATGTGTGTGTGTGTGTGTGTGTGTGTGTATATCCACTCGTACCTGCGGAGGGCGTAGCCCTGGTCACCTCTACCCCAACAGGCAGGTCCAGGCGGTGGCTACAGACCAGCTTGGAGCTGAGGATCAGTTTGCTGGCTGACTGCAGGTTGGCTGTGGAGGCTGAGCGAGGGAGAGGGGAGGGGGACGTGTCAGCTGTACTCTGTTGGAACGGGATCGTCAGCTGAGACTGGTAAGACCGCTCTGGGACCGGATCATCTGAACACACAGAGAGAGAAAGAGAGAGAAAACTTTATTGTTCATATAGTCATCTCAACAAACTTATCTAAACAAACCGAGAAAAAACGTTATCTTTAACACAATCAATATACAAACTAGACAGGCCTCAATGTGCATACTAATGCGCTGTACTACTCCGTTACACAGGGGCCCGCCGCGCTACTCCGTTACACCGGGGCCCGCCGCACTCACAGGGGCCTACACCGGGGTCCACCGTACTCCACTACACCGGGGTCTACCGTACTCTACCGGGGTCTACCGTACTCTACTCCATTACCGGGGTCCACCGTACTCTACTATACCGGGGTCCACCGTACTACACCGGGGTCCACTACTCCACCGGGGTCCACCGTACTCTACTATACCGGGGTCCACCGTACTCTACTATACCGGGGTCCACCGCACTCCATTACACCGGGTCCACCGTACTCTACTATACCGGGGTCCACCGCACTCCACTACACCGGGGTCCACCGCACTCCACCGGGGTCCACTCCATTACACCGGGGTCTACCGTACTCTACTATACCGGGGTCTACCGTACTCTACTATACCGGGGTCTACCGTACTCTACTATACCGGGGTCTACCGTACTCTACTATACCGGGGTCTACCGTACTCTACTATACCGGGGTCTACCGTACTCTACTATACCGGGGTCTACCGTACTCTACTATACCGGGGTCTACCGTACTCTACTATACCGGGGTCTACTGTACTCTACCGGGGTCTACTGTACTCTACCGGGGTCTACTGTACTCTACCGGGGTCTACTGTACTCTACCGGGGTCTACTGTACTCTACCGGGGTCTACTGTACTCTACCGGGGTCTACTGTACTCTACTATACCGGGGTCTACTGTACTCTACTATACCGGGGTCTACTGTACTCTATTACACCGGGGTCTACTGTGCTCTATTACACCGGGGTCTACACTCTATTACACCGGGGTCTACTGTGCTCTATTACACCGGGGTCTACTGTGCTCTATTACACCGGGGTCTACTGTACTCTATTACACCGGGGTCTACTGTACTCTATTACACCGGGGTCTACCGGGGTCTACTGTATTACACCGGGGTCTACTGTATTACCTGGGTCTACTGTGCTCTATTACACCGGGGTCTACTGTGCTCTACTATACTGTATTATACTGTACTGTATTATCACCCACAGAGGCCTAGGTTAGGTTGGGTTGTGCTTAGGTACTCACCCACACAGGCCTAGGTTAGGTTGTGGTTAGGTTGGGTTGTGGTTAGGTACTCACCCACACAGGCCTAGGATAGGTTGTGGTTAGGTTGGGTTGTGGTTAGGTACTCACCCACACAGGCCTAGGATAGGTTGTGGTTAGGTTGGGTTGTGGTTAGGTACTAGGGCCTAGGATAGGTTGTGGTTAGGTTGGGTTGTGGTTAGGTACTCACCCACACAGGCCTAGGATAGGTTGTGGTTAGGTTGGGTTGTGGTTAGGTACTCACCCACACAGGCCTGTACGGACTGTAGGTGCAGGTGCCACATCTGCAGCACAGAGTTCATGTTCAGGTCCTTCTCTATGACAACCAGGAAGAACTTCTCAGAGAACGGAGTAGGGTGGTACTCTGGAGAGGAGAAACAACGTTTTTACAAGTTCTTCAGTTCAGTCATCCACTCATTCATCCATCCATCCATCCACTCATCCATCCATCCCATCCTGAGTTGAAGGAAGGTCAGTGTGTAGAGCTCTGGGTTCTCCTGAGGCTAATCATGTCATTCATACATTAACCAATTCATAAATCCATCCATTCTTCTGTCCATCCTTTCACACCCTCAATTCTCCCTCCCTCCCTGCCTTTCTCTCTGTCCCTCTCTTCAAAGTCCCGTACCCTGGAGAGAAGGGTAGGATGTAGTGTAGAGCTCTGGGACCTCCTGAGGTGTATACCCCAAAATAAAGTCCTCCTGGAAAACATGAAGGAGCTGGGTGGTAGATCCACACTATAGAGAGAGAGAGGGAGAGAGAACTTCTGTGAGTGTAATGTTTACTGTTCATTTTTATTGTTTATTTCACTTTTGTATATTATCTACTTCACTTGCTTTTTCAATGTTAACATGGGTTTAACATAGGTAAGCATTTCACGGTATGGTCTACACCTGTTGTATTCGGCACATGTGACAAATAACATTTGATTTGACTTACTGCTTAGACAACGAGACAGGTGTGGTTAAGGGCCTGTAAGTATGAGTGATCTCTTGACTTACTGCTTAGACAACGAGACAGTCAGATAGGTATTTCTTACCTGGTTAGTGATGACATCTAGTTCTATGATGCAGCCTGGTCTGGCTGTCGACTGCTGGCTCACTATGTTAAATACCTCTCCTACTAGTTTCTATGGAGAGAGACAGAGACACAAACACACACAGAAAGAGAGGGGGGAGGGGGAGGGGGGAGGGAGGGAGGGGAGGGAGGGAGGGAGGGGAGGGAGGGAGGGAGGGGGGAGGGAGGGAGGGAGGGGGAGGGAGGGAGGGAGGGAGGGAGGGAGGGAGGGAGGGAGGGAGGGAGGGAGGGAGGGAGGGAGGGAGGGAGGGAGGGAGGGAGGGAGGGAGGGAGGGGGAGGGAGGGAGGGAGGGAGGGAGGTTAAGAGTCTTTAACCAGCTATCTTGAAGCTTTAAAGTTCCAGTCCCCTTCAGTCTCAGGATTTCATTGTTAATCTGACTGAGGACATCTGTACGTGTCTGTGTGTGTCTCTGTGTTTACTTACTGAGGTCTCAGGATTTCATTGTTAATCTGACTGAGGACATCTGTATGTCTGACTTACTGAGGTCTCAGGATTTCATTGTTAATCTGACTGAGGACATCTGTACGTGTCTGTGTGTGTCTCTGTGTTTACTTACTGAGGTCTCAGGATTTCATTGTTAATCTGACTGAGGACATCTGTACGTGTCTGTGTGTGTCTCTGTGTTTACTTACTGAGGTCTCAGGATTTCATTGTTAATCTGACTGAGGACATCTGTACGTGTCTGTGTGTGTCTCTGTGTTTACTTACTGAGGTCTCAGGATTTCACTGTTAATCTGACTGAGGACATCTGTACGTGTCTGTGTGTGTCTCTGTGTTTACTTACTGAGGTCTCAGGGTCTGTGTTTACTTGACAGTTGACTGTCAGTAGTTTTCTGGCGTCCACCACAGCCTGGTAGAGACGCAAGTTCTTGTTAATCTGACTGAGGCACGCACTGGAACTGTTACAGTATGTACCTGGAGATAGAGGGGAGAGAGATGCTGTTTTAAATGTGAGCACTGAGTAAGGTTCTGCATGTAGTTAGTAGAAACGCCCAATAAAATTGCAACTTCAACTTGAAGCCCTACAGGTGTCTCCAAACCACCCCTTGACAATCATTGAGTACTTCACCAGTACCTTGTCTGAACATGTGATACACACATGAACAACAGTTATACATTATATACAGTGGGGAGAACAAGTATTTGATAACCTGCAAAATCGGCAGTGTTTCCTACTTACAAAGCATGTAGAGGTCTGTAATTTTTGTCATAGGTAAACTTCAACTGTGAGAGACGGAATCTAAAACAAAAATCCAGAAAATCATATTGTATGATTTTTAAGTAATTAATGTGCATTTTATTGCATGACGCTGAGCAGTTCTGGTTCTGCATGTAAGTTAGTAGAAACAAGTATTTGATCACCTACCAACCAGTAAGAATTCCGGCTCTCACAGACCTGTTAGTTTTTCTTTAAGAAGCCCTCCTGTTCTACACTCATTACCTGTATTAACTGCACCTGTTTGAACTCTTACCTGTATAAAAGACACCTGTCCACACAATCAATCAAACATACTCCAACCTCTCCACAATGGCCAAGACCAGAGAGCTGTGTAAGGACATCAGGGTTCAAATTGTAGACCTGCACAAGGCTTGGATGGGCTACAGGACAATAGGGAAGCAGCTTGGTGAGAAGGCAACAACTGTTGGGGCAATTATTAGAAATTAGAAGAAGTTCAAGATGATGGTCAATCACCCTCGGTCTGGGGCTCCACGCAAGATCTCACCTAGTGGGGCATCAATGATCATGAGGAAGGTGAGGGATCTGCCCAGAACTACACGGCAGGACCTGGTCAATGACCTGAAGAGAGCTGGGACCACACTCTCAAAGAAAACCATTAGTAACACACTACGCCATTGTGGATTAAAAATCCTGCAGCGCACGCAAGGTCCCCCTGCTCAAGCCAGCACATGTCCAGGCCCGTCCGAAGTTTGCCAATGACCAGCTGGATAATCCAGAGGAGGAATGGGAGAAGGTCATGTGGTCTGAAAATAAAAATAGAGATTTTTGGTCTAAACTCCAATCGCCGTGTTTGGAGGAAGAAGAAGGATGACTATACCCCAAGAACACCATCCCAACCGTGAAGCATGGAGGTGCTTTTCTGCAAAGGGGACAGGACGACTGCACCGTATTGAGGGGAGGATGGATGGGGTCATGTATCGCGAGATCTTGGCCAACAACCTCCTTCCCTCAGTAAGAGCATTGAAGATGGGTCGTAGCTGGGTCTTCCAGCATGACAACGACCCGAAACACACAGCCAGGGAAACTAAGGAGTGGCTCCGTAAGAAGCATCTTAAAGTCCTGGAGTGGCCGAGCCAGTCTCCAGACCTGAACCCAATAGAAAATCTTTGGAGGGAGCTGAAAGTCCGTATTGCCCAGCGACAGCCCCGAAACCTGAAGGATCTGGAGAAGGTCTGTATGGAGGAGTGGGCCAAAATCCCTGATGCAGTGTGTGCAAACCTGGTCAAGAACTACAGGAAACGTATGATCTCTGAAATGACTAACAAAGGTTTCTGTACCAAATATTAATATCTACTTTTGATGTATCAAATACTTATGTCATACAATAACATGCAAATTAATTACTTAAAAATCATACAATGTGATTTTCTGAATATTTGTTTTAGATTCCGTATCTCACAGTTGAAGTGTACCTATGATAAACATTACAGACCTCTACATGCTTTGTAAGTAGGAAAACCTGCAAAATCGGCAGTGTATCAAATACTGGGTCTCCCCACTGTACATCCTCCAACAATACGCATCAGAGCACTCTACAAATGGGTTCTGTACCGCAGTGTGTGTGTGTGTGTGTGTGTGTGTGTGTGTGTGTGTGTATATGTGTGCTAACCTAGCACAGAGCTGGGTACAAGGGTAGGCAGCCATGCTACATTGGAGAAGGCTGATGTGTGCAGGGAGTTGATTCGGGCCAGCTCTGACACTCCTCCAGTGCAGGACAGGGGTCCTATGTGGTCCACCCTCCACAGAATCAGCTCACTGTAGATGGCGTTCGGGTCATGGAACGTCCTGGTGGCCGCGTTACGCAGCTGCTTCCTGGGGGATCACACACACAGTTTGAGTTTGTCACAGTGTGTGGCTCAGTTGGAAGAGCATGGCGCTTACAACACCAGGGTTGTGGGTTCAATTCCTATGGGCGACCAGTAGGAAAAAGTATGCATTCACTACTATAAGTCTCTCTGGATAATGAGTTTGTCTAAAAAATGTGTATGTCACACACACACAACAAATTGTCAAAGACAGAGATTATATTACACACACACGCTTGCAGGCATGTACACACACGTATTTCTGATACACACTCACGTGAACATTTTGTAAACACACACACACACTTTCTAGACATTGAGGTCCTAGAGGGTCCTCGTTGCTTCCTCCTATGACACACACACACGCTCCCTTCCTCCCTCCCTACCTGCGCCGTCCTCTGGGGGGAGGTGTGTGTGTGGGTGGCTGGTCGAGGTCGATGCTGCTGGGGGCGGAGGGGGGGGTGAGGAGAGCGTTGTGGTGGGAGGAGGTCAGCAGTAGGGGGAGGACGGTGTGACACGCCTGGTCGTTGAGGTGGAACCGGTGACCGCAGTAACGGAACGTATGAGACACAGTTAGAACGTTGGAGAACGCCGAGCGCTCAGCGAACGTCACTGCCCACTAGAGAGGGAAACGGATTGAAAGGAAAACTTTGAGTCACAAAATGTCTATACATTATTTATCATACAGTATGACAGAGAGATTTTTGGTTTTGTACTTTATATGGTTGTAGTTTGTCTTTTAAGCATGAATGTAAGGACCTTAATACTCTTATGAGCCCTGGTCAAACTTAGTGCACTACATAGGGAATATGTGGGTTTGGGACACACCCACAGTCTGCCTCTCCCTCTCACCTGATTGAGAGACCCGTCCACATGTTTGGACACCATCATGACAGCAGGGCCGATGCCTGGAGCTTGGCCCAGAGAGAGGCTGAGGGCTGAGGAACCCAGCCCAGCAGAGGCAGAACGGGGCAGACGGCGGGCCCGCCTCCCCTGCTCTCCCCCGGCGTTGGAGCTATCCACGTTGGAGAAGGAGCAGGCGTACATCAGAATGTTCTTACTCAGGGAGTTGGCGTCGCCTGTAGGGAACGCCACCGGGATACGGGACGAGAACGACACCTGGAGAAAAAGGGGTGGAGAGAGGGAGGGGAGAGAGAGAATAGTACGAGTGGAGCAGAATTCTGCTTCCTCTTGCGTGGGGATAATGCTGGTAGGTGTGTGTCCATGTACAATATGTGTGTTACTGCATGTCCGTGCGCGTGTTGCTGCATGTGCAGTCTCCTCTTACCTGCACCTGTCTGAAGATCCCCTGGATGTACTCGTCCAGGTATTTGACGTGCCAGACCAGGAAGGACCCGTCGGTGGGGTGGATGGTAAACAGCATGTCAGGACTCTTATTCCACTCCAGAGTTAACGCCTCCATCTTCCTCTCCAGCAACATGGAGGGCAGGGGCACTGAGCTACTGGAGCCTGGGGACGACGCCTTGGTGCTGCCCTCACCACCCTCACCCTCCTCACCATGCTCTGATGAACCCTTCTCTGACATCTCATCTAGGTCTGGAGAGAGAGGGGGAGGGAGTTAGACACGGACAGAGTATGTTATGTCAGTGTGTATAGAATACCTTGGAACAGACTGATATTACCCAGATGTATTTCACGACTCTACAACGGTTTTGTACTGGGTCAGCTACTCAGAACTAGTTTAATATATATCTCACAACAACAGCATGTAGATCTGAGGGTTTCTGAAACAGAGCGTACCAAAGTCAAACTTAATGGGGGAGCCGTTCTGGTCGAGGGCGTCGTCGGTGGCTTGGTCCAGCTGCTGTTCTGAGAGCTTGCGGAGCTGCAGCATGAACAGGTCCATGGACGTGGTGAAGGACAGGTCCTTGTTGTTGAGCCAGTGGACCACAAACCCTCCTCCTCCACTCCCGTCTTCCGGAGTAAACACGGCAGACTCCGCTAGCACCGCTGGGATGTCTGGGGGATAGAGAGAGGAAAGGGGCGGATACAGGATATTACTATGCATGTGGGAGGAATATCGGAACAAGCTAAGGCTGACGTTGCTAGTTCAGTTTGTGCCTGAGACGGAGAGATTGTGTGTGTAGCTGTATGTATATGTATGTCTGAGGCAGTGTGTGTGTGTGGGAAGATCTTTGTGACCAAGCTTTAACTTCCTGACTGATGTCTTGAGATGTTGCTTCAATATATCCACATCATTTTCCTCCTTCATGATGCCATCTAGTTTGTGAAGTGCACCAGTTCCTCCTGCAACAAAGCACCCCCACAACATGCACCCCCGTGCTTCACGGTTGGGATGTTGTTTTTCGGCTTGCAAGCCTCCCCCTTTTTCCTCCAAACGTAATGATGGTCATTATGGTCAAACAGTTCTATTTTTGTTTCATCAGACCAAAGGACATTTCTCCAAAAAGTACAATCTTTTGTCCCCATGAGCAGCTGCAAACTGTAGTCTGGCTTTTTTATCAAACAGTCACACTCCAAACTCCACTATGGCCAAGACCAAAGAGCTGTCAAAGGACACCAGAAACAAAATTGTAGACCTGCACCAGGCTGGGAAGACTGAATCTGCAATAGGTAAGCAGCTTGGTTTGAAGAAATCAACTGTGGAAGCAATTATTAGGAAATGGAAGACATACAAGATCACTGATAATCTCCCTCGATCTGGGGCTCCATGCAAGATCTCACCCCGTGGGGTCAAAATGATCACAAGAACGGTGAGCAAAAATCCCAGAACCACACGGGGGGACCTAGTGAATGACCTGCAGAGAGCTGGGACCAAAGTAACAAAGCCTACCATCAGTAACACAGTACGCCGCCAGGGACTCAAATCCTGCAGTGCCAGACGTGTCCCCCTGCTTAAGCCAGTACACGTCCAGGCCCGTCTGAAGTTTGCTAGAGAGCATTTGGATGATCCAGAAGAAGATTGTGAGAATGTCATATGGTCAGATAAAACCAAAATAGAACTTTTTGGTAAAAACTCAACTCGTCGTGTTTGGAGGACAAACAATGCTGGGTTGCATGCAAAGCACACCATACCTACTGTGAAGCATGGGGGTGGAAACATCATGCTTTGGGGCTGTTTTTCTGCAAAGGGACCAGGACGACTGATCCGTGTAAAGGAAAGAATGAATGGGGCCATGTATCGTGAGATTTTGAGTGAAAACCTCCTTCCATCAGCAAGGGCATTGAAGATGAAACGTGGCTGGTTCTTTCAGCATGACAATGATCACAAACACACCGCCCGGGCAACGGAGGAGTGGCTTCGTAAGAAGCATTTCAAGGTCCTGGAGTCTCCAGATCTCAACCCCATAGAAAATCTTTGGAGGGAGTTGAAAGTTCGCGTTGCCCAGCAACAGCCCCAAAAAATCCTACAATGTGATTTTCTGGATTTTTTTTTCTCATTTTGTCTGTCATAGTTGAAGTGTGCCTATGATGAAAATTACAGGCCTCTTATCTTTTTAAGTAGGAGAACTTGCACAATTGGTGGCTGACTAAATACTTTTTTGCCCCACTGTAGGACTCGTTTTACTGTGGAAATAGATACTTTTGTACCCGTTTCCTCCAGCATCTTCACAAGGTCCTTTGCTGTTGTTCTGGGATTGATTTGCACTTTTCGCACCAAAGTACGTTAATCTCTAGGAGACAGAACGCGTCTCCTTCCTTAGCGGTATGACGGCTGCCTGGTCCCATGGTGTTTATACTTGCGTACTATTGTTTGTACAGATGAACGTGTTTCCTTCAGGTGTTTGGAAATTGCTCCCAAGGATGAACCAGACTTGTAGATGTCTACAATTTGTTTTCTGAGGTCTTGGCTGATTTCCCCATGATGTCAAGCAAAGAGGCACTGGTAGACCTTGAAATACATCCACAGGTACACCTCCAATTGACTCGAATGAAGTCAATTAGCCTATCAGAAGCTTCTAAAGCCATGACATCATTTTCTGGAATTCTCCAAGCTGTTTAAAAGCACAGTCAACTTAGTGTAGGTAAACTTCTGACCCACTGGAATTGTGATACAGTGAATTATAAGGGAAATAATCTGTCTAAACAATTGTTGGAAAAATGACTTGTGTCATGCACAAAGTAGATGTCCTGACCGACTTGCCAAAACTATAGTTTGTTAACAAGAAATTTGTGGAGTGGTTGAAAAACGAGTTTTAATGACCCCAACCTAAGTGTATGTAAACTTCAGACTTGTGTATAAGTGTATATGTATGTCTGATGCAGTGTGTGATGTGTGTGTGGGCTACGTACCCATGGCAGGGTTGATGCTGGCAGAGATGTGGAAATGACAGAGAGCGTTAGCGTGGTGAGAGATGTGACGGTGTGTGTGTGTGGGCTACGTACCCGTGGCAGGGTTGATGCTGGCAGAGATGTGGAAATGACAGAGAGCGTTAGCGTGGTGAGAGATGTGACGGTGTGTGTGTGTGGGCTACGTACCCGTGGCAGGGTTGATGCTGGCAGAGATGTGGAAATGACAGAGAGCGTTAGCGTGGTGAGAGATGTGACGGTGTGTGTGTGTGGGCTACGTACCCGTGGCAGGGTTGATGCTGGCAGAGATGCGGAAATGACAGAGAGCGTTAGCGTGGTGAGAGATGTGAAGGTGTGTGTGTGTGGGCTACGTACCCGTGGCAGGGTTGATGCTGGCAGAGATGTGGAAATGACAGAGAGCGTTAGCGTGGGAGAATGTGAAGGTGTGTGTGTGTGGGGCTACGTACCCGTGGCAGGGTTGATGCTGGCAGAGATGTGGAAATGACAGAGAGCGTTAGCGTGGTGAGAGATGTGACGGTGTGTGTGTGTGTGGGCTACGTACCCATGGCAGGGTTGATGCTGGCAGAGATGTGGAAATGACAGAGAGCGTTAGCGTGGTGAGAGATGTGACGGTGTGTGTGTGTGGGCTACGTACCCGTGGCAGGGTTGATGCTGGCAGAGATGTGGAAATGACAGAGAGCGTTAGCGTGGTGAGAGATGTGACGGTGTGTGTGTGTGGGCTACGTACCCGTGGCAGGGTTGATGCTGGCAGAGATGTGGAAATGACAGAGAGCGTTAGCGTGGTGAGAGATGTGACGGTGTGTGTGTGTCTCGTGGATCCCCATCTGAGACGGCAGCAACTCAGTGTGAGACACCAGAGCAGACGACCTCCGACGACCACGACGCAGGTGCTTCAGGTGGCTCATCGACTGAACAATGAGAAGACAGGCACGGGGAGGACCAATGACAGGGCAGGAGGTGGGACAGGAAGAGAGAAGAGAAGCATCATGTTATTGATGCCCTTCATACTATTAGGTTCTAAACAAACAGAGTACAAACTCAAAGGAATCACTAGGAAAATCTCAAAACAAGTTTATTCTGCCACTGGGTCAAACAGCTGCAAAGACAAAGACTTGTTTACCAAGCACATATATTTATACCCTCCTACTAGGAGGAGTCAACTCCTTGACATCTCGACAGGTAATCCATCTCTGTTGCTAGTCAGGAACTTAATTGGTTCCTCTTATTGTTGTAGTCATTGTGTGTAATAGGACTGTTCCTTGTCACCTCATCTGACCTCGGGTCAAATTCCTCCCTCCTCCACAGCTGTCCTACCTTATCAGTGACTGACACCAGACTGTTACCCTTTACCTCCCTCCTCCACAGCTGTCCTACCTTATCAGTGACTGACACCAGACTGTTACCCTTTGCCTCCCTCCTCCACAGCTGTCCTACCTTATCAGTGACTGACACCAGACTGTTACCCTTTGCCTCCTCCCAGCTGTCCTCCACAGCTGTCCTACCTTATCAGTGACTGAAACCAGACTGTTACCATTTGCCTCCCTCCTCCACAGCTGTCCTACCTTATCAGTGACTGAAACCAGACTGGTACCCTTTACCTCCCTCCTCCACAGCTGTCCTACCTTATCAGTGACTGACACCAGACTGGTACCATTTGCCTTCCTACAGCTCCCTCCTCCACAGCTGTCCTACCTTATCAGTGACTGACACCAGACTGTTACCCTTTACCTCCCTCCTCCACAGCTGTCCTACCTTATCAGTGACTGAAACCAGACTGGTACCATTTGCCTCCCTCCTCCACAGCTGTCCTACCTTATCAGTGACTGACACCAGACTGGTACCATTTGCTGTCCTACCCAGTCCTCCACAGCTGTCCTACCTTATCAGTGACTGACACCAGACTGTTACCCTTTATCCTCCCTCCTCCACAGCTGTCCTACCTTATCAGTGACTGACACCAGACTGGTACATACCCTTTGCCTCCCTCCTCCACAGCTGTCCTACCTTATCAGTGACTGACACCAGACTGGTACCATTTGCCTCCCTCCTCCACAGCTGTCCTACCTTATCAGACTGACACCAGACTGGTACCCTTTGCCTCCCTCCTCCACAGCTGTCCTACCTTATCAGTGACTGACACCAGACTGGACACCATTTACCTCCCTCCTCCACAGCTGTCCTACCTTATCAGTGACTGAAACCAGACTGGTACCATTTGCCTCCCTCCTCCACAGCTGTCCTACCTTATCAGTGACTGACACCAGACTGGTACCCTTTGCCTCCCTCCATAGGATCCATGAGATTTAACAATAACATGTTAGACAGAATGACTACATTTCCTGCCTCCCCCATTTGCTTGTCTCACTCAGTAACTTTCCACACACCTAGTTCTTATCCACCTTCCACTGACCCCTACATATACATTCACTATACATATACATTCACTATACATATACATTCACGATACATATACATTCACTATACATATACATTCACTATACATATACATTCACTATATACATATACATTCACACTATACATATACATTCACTATACATATACATTCACTATACATATACATTCATATACATTCATATACATTCACATATTCACTATACATATACATTCACTATACATATACATTCACGATACATATACATTCACGATACATATACATTCACTATACATATACATTCACGATACATATACATTCACGATACATATACATTCACGATACATATACATTCACTATACATATACATTCACGATACATATACATTCACTATACATATACATTCACTATACATATACATTCACTATACATATACATTCATGATACATATACATTCACGATACATATACATTCATGATACATATACATTCATATACATATACATTCATGATACATATACATTCATTCATATACATATACATTCACTATACATATACATTCATGATACATATACATTCACGATACATATACATTCATGATACATATACATTCACTATACATATACATTACATTCATACATATACATTCACGATACATATACATTCACGATACATATACATTCACGATACATATACATTCACGATACATATACATTCACGATACATATACATTCACGATACATATACATTCATGATACATATACATTCATGATACATATACATTCATGATACATATACATTCACGATACATATACATTCACGATACATATACATTCACGATACATATACATTCATGATACATATACGATACATATACATTCATGATACATATACATTCATGATACATATACATTCATGATACATATACATTCATGATACATATACATTCATGATACATATACATTCATTATACACGTAAAGTCATCAATAAGTTCTCGTATGCTAACATGAATAAGTAGATTTCAAGCTAAAATCCAACAATATCAATCTGTTCTACATCTCTGTGCCTTTTTAAAATGACTAACTAATAAAGTGTACATTCAAAATGACAACCACAAAGTTTGTTTGAAGAAGACATTTTGTGTGTGTGCATGTGTGTGTGTTTG
>NC_088213.1:19715653-19783153 GCF_036934945.1 Oncorhynchus masou masou | reverse complement strand
AACCACACCTGTGTGGAAGCACCTGCTTTCAATTGACTTTGTATCCCTCATTTTCTCAGGTGTTTCATTTTGACAGTTACCTGAACATTTGAATGACAATGAGACGGAGTTAAACGGATAAAAACAGTGAACAGTTGTAGATCACGAGGAGAGGAGAGCACAGAGAACACAAACACCAACCACAGACTAGGAGCTCTGACCGGGGCCTTTCAGTAGACTGACTGACGTGTTGGGAAAGGCTTTCACACTCTCCCTTCCCCATTCCAGGAGTCACACACCAACATGCTGAGTCAGTATCAGCTGCTTATCTCTGTTTATGTGTCAAACATCTCCGTTTTAAAAGGTACTCAGTTAAAGGACGTTGCCAGGCGCAGTCACTGCAGAAATGTACCCATAATGCCGTTTACGTTCTGCATCTACATCATTTTGCTGAGTCTACCTTTAAAGCTGCAATGTGTCACTTTTTGGATAAGTCCACTAAATGAACATAGAAATATGAGTTAAGGATATGTCATTCTCATGTAAAGCAAGTCTAAGAAACGGTGGATCTGTTCTATTTGCTTCCTGTGCTTAACTTTGTTTTTGCGTATTTTACTTTCGGTTCTGTACACCAGCTTCAAACAGCTGAAAATAGAATATCTTTGGTTATGGAAAATATATTTTACAGCTGTTTAGATGGTACAATGACTCTACACTATACTTGCTTTTTTTGTCACAAACTGAATTTAGGCAAACTATTAGAATTTTAGCGACCAGGAAATGGTGGAGGGATTTCTGCATTTACCCACTATACTGTTTACTTTCTACATCTAACTCATGTTGCTGACTACCTTTAAAGAGCTCTAACGGTCTACAGGCCTGATATGTCCACTACGTCATGTTGCTGACTACCTTTAAAGAGCTCTAACGGTCTACAGGCCTGATATGTCCGCTACGTCATGTTGCTGACTACCTTTAAAGAGCTCTAACGGTCTACAGGCCTGATATGTCCATGTTGCTGACTACCTTTAAAGTCATGTTGCTGACTACCTTTAAAGAGCTCTAACGGTCTACAGGCCTGATATGTCCACTACGTCATGTTGCTGACTACCTTTAAAGAGCTCTAACGGTCTACAGGCCTGATATGTCCACTACGTCATGTTGCTGACTACCTTTAAAGAGCTCTAACGGTCTACAGGCCTGATATGTCAACTAAACACTTGAGAAGCACCACACACAGCTCCTGTCACTCACTTGCACTGCCAAACACACTTCCAGTCGTTGAGGGCAGGGTGAGGTTTGTCATCGGTCACGGGTCCATCCTCCTCCTCTATCAGTGTGTCTGCTGACGGAGGGGCCCACAGCTGCAGGTGCTCTGTAGCTGCCAGAATACGGTTCCCTACAGGACACATACACATGGTTAAACAGCTACATGGTTACCTGTTCCCCGCACATTGACTTGGTACCGGTACCCCCTTTATATGGCCTCCTCATTATTATTATTATTATTTATTTATTTGGACTTTAGTTTATTTAGTAAATATTTTCTTTACTCGTATTTTTCTTTAAACTGCATTGTTGGTTCAGGGCTTGTAAGTAAGAATGTCACGGTGAGGTCTACTACACCTGTTGCATTCGCTGCATGTGACAGTTACAAACACATACTTACTGTACACACAGACACAGACACACAGCAGTTAGTCAGGAGGCGTTACCTTGTGGGTCCCAGGCCAGGTTATAGGTGACAGCATTTAGGAAGAACTGTCCTGTCTTTCTCCACTGGTAGTTAAGCTGCTGTTAATGGCACAGACAGAAGGAGAAGGGGAATAGAGAGGTGTAGGGAGAGGGACACAGGAGGAGACCATATTCAGTGGAAAGAGAGAATGAGGGGAGAGGTGGGAAGAAGAGAGTGAGAGCGGCGAGAGAGAGAGAGAGAGAGAGAGAGAGGGGAGAGAGAGAGGCGAGAGAGAGAGGAGAGAGAGGGAGAGAGAGAGAGAGAGAGAGAGAGAGAGAGCGAGAGAGAGAGAGAGAGAGAGAGGCGAGAGAGAGAGAGTGGCAAGAGAGAGAGAGGGGCGAGAGAGAAAGAGAGAGAGAGGGCGAAGAGAGGGGCGAGAGAGAGAGAGAGCCAGAGAGAGAGAGAGAGAGGGGTGAGAGAGAGAGAGAGGAGAGTGAGAGAGGGGCGAGAGAGTGAGAGTGGCAAGAGAGAAAGATGAGAGAGAGAGAGAGAGAGGGGGCGAGAGAGAGAAGAGAGGCGAGAAAGAGATGAGCCAGAGAGAGAGAGAGAGCGAGAGAGAGAGCGGCGGGAGAGTGAGAACGGAGGGAGAGTGAGAGCGAGCGAGATTGGAGCGAGAGAGAGGGGAGAGAGAGGAGAGAGCGGGGTGAGAGAGAGAGAGAGCGGGGCGAGCGAGAGGAGAGACGGCGGAGAGAGAGAGAGAGAGGCGAGCGAGAGGAGAGAGCGGGGCGAGCGAGAGAGAGAGAAGGCGAGAGAGAGAGAGGCGAGAGAGCGGGGCGAGCGAGAGGAGAGAGAGGGGCGAGCGAGAGGAGAGAGAGGGGCGAGAGAGAGAGGAGAGAGAGAGGGGCGAGCGAGAGGAGAGAGAGGGGCGAGCGAGAGGAGAGAGAGGGGCGAGCGAGAGGAGAGAGAGGGGCGAGCGAGAGAGAGAGGGGCGAGCGAGAGGAGAGAGAGGGGCGAGCGAGAGGAGAGAGAGGGGCGAGCGAGAGGAGAGAGAGGGGCGAGCGAGAGGAGAGAGAGGCGAGCGAGAGGGGCGAGAGAGAGAGAGGCGAGAGAGAGAGGGGCGAGCGAGAGAGAGGGGGCGAGAGAGAGAGAGAGAGGGGGCGAGCGAGAGAGAGAGAGAGGGGCGAGCGAGAGAGAGAGAGAGGGGCGAGCGAGAGAGAGGCGAGAGCGGGGCGAGCGAGAGGAGAGAGAGGGGGGAGCGAGAGGAGAGTGAGAGGGGCGAGCGAGAGGAGAGAGAGAGGGAGGAGCGAGCGAGAGGAGAGAGAGGGGCGAGCGAGAGGAGAGAGGGGGAGAGAGAGAGAGAGAGCGAGAGGAGAGAGGGGGCGAGCGAGAGGAGAGAGAGGGGCGAGCGAGAGGAGAGAGGGCGAGCGAGAGGAGAGGCGAGAGAGAGAGGAGAGAGGGGCGAGAGAGAGAGAGAGAGGGGCGAGCGAGAGAGAGAGAGAGAGAGAGGGGCGAGCGAGAGAGGGCGAGAGAGAGAGGGGCGAGAGAGAGAGAGGGGCGAGAGAGAGAGAGAGATAGTTATTCAACACATGCACAGACAGGCAACTATAATAAGCTACATGCTCAGGCACCAGCCACTGTTAATACAGGCATTTACAGCCACACACAACTCACACCTTGAACAGAATATTCAGGGTTGAGAAAATCCACAGCAGAACAGTAATGAAGCAGTTAAAACACAGTGGAACTCTCAATGGAGCAATACACACACACACACTAGGCATGCTCTCTCTCTCACACACACACACACACACACACACACGAGGCATGCTCTCTCTCACACACACACACACACACACACACACACACACACACACACACACACACGAGGCATGCTCTCTCTCACACACACACACACAGGCATGCTCTCTCACACACACACACACACACACACACACACACACACGGCATGCTCTCTCACACACACACACACACTAGGCATGCTCTCTCTCTCACACACACACACACACACACTAGGCATGCTCTCTCTCACACACACTAGGCATGCTCTCTCTCACACACACACTAGGCATGCTCTCTCTCACAACACACACTAGGCATGCTCTCTCATGCACACACACACTAGGCATGCTCTCTCTCACACACACACACACTAGGCATGCTCTCTCTCACACACACACACACATGCTCTCTCACACACACACACACACACACACTAGGCATGCTCTCTCTCTCACACACACACACACACTAGGCATGCTCTCTCACTCTCTCACACACACACATGCTCTCTCTCACACACACACACTAGGCATGCTCTCTCTCTCACACACACACTAGGCATGCTCTCTCACACACACACACACACACACGACACACACACACACACACAGGCATGCGCTCTCTCACACACACACACTAGGCATGCGCTCTCTCTCACACACACACACACTAGGCATGCTCTCTCTCTCACACACACTAGGCATGCTCTCTCTCACACACACTAGGCATGCTCTCTCTCACACACACACACACACAGGCATGCTCTCTCTCACACACACACTAGGCATGCTCTCTCTCTCACACACACACATGCACACACACACACTAGGCATGCTCTCTCTCACACACACTAGGCATGCTCTCTCTCACACACACACACACACACGAGGCATGCTCTCTCTCACACACACACACACACTAGGCATGCTCTCTCTCACACACACACACACACACGAGGCATGCTCTCTCTCTCTCACACACACACACTAGGCATGCTCTCTCACACACACACACACTACACACACTGCATGCTCTCTCTCACACACACTAGGCATGCTCTCTCACACACACACACTAGGCATGCTCTCTCTCACACACACACACACTAGGCATGCTCTCTCTCTCACACACACACTAGGCATGCTCTCTCTCACACACACACACTAGGCATGCTCTCTCTCACACACACACCAGGCATGCTCTCTCTCACACACACACACTAGGCATGCTCTCTCTCACACACACACACTAGGCATGCTCTCTCTCACACACACACACTAGGCATGCTCTCTCTCTCACACACACACACTCTCTCTCACACACACACACACACACACACACACACACTAGGCATGCTCTCTCTCTCTCACACACACACACTAGGCATGCTCTCTCTCACACACACTAGGCATGCTCTCTCTCTCTTGCTCACACTAGGCATGCTCTCTCTCACACACACACACACACACTAGGCATGCTCTCTCTCTCACACACACACTAGGCATGCTCTCTCTCTCACACACACACTAGGCATGCTCTCTCTCACACACACACGCTAGGCATGCTCTCTCACACACACACACTAGGCATGCTCTCTCTCACACACACACACACTAGGCATGCTCTCTCTCACACACACACACTAGGCATGCTCTCTCTCACACACACGCAAGGCATGCTCTCTCTCTCACACACACACTAGGCATGCTCTCTCTCACACACACACACACTAGGCATGCGCTCTCTCACACACACACACTAGGCATGCTCTCTCACACACACACACTAGGCATGCTCTCTCTCACACACACACACGCTAGGCATGCTCTCTCACTCACACACACTAGGCATGCTCTCACACACTAGGCATGCTCTCACACACACACACACTAGGCATGCTCTCTCTCACACACACACACTAGGCATGCTCTCTCTCTCACACACACTAGGCATGCTCTCTCTCTCACACACACACTAGGCATGCTCTCTCTCTCTCACACACACACTAGGCATGCTCTCTCTCTCACACACACACTAGGCATGCTCTCTCTCACACACACACACTAGGCATGCTCTCTCTCACACACACACAAACTAGGCATGCTCTCTCTCACACACACACACTAGGCATGCTCTCTCTCTCACACACACACACTAGGCATGCTCTCTCTCTCACACACACACACTAGGCAAGCTCTCTCTCACACACACACTCACACACACACTAGGCATGCTCTCTCTCTCACACACACACTAGGCATGCGCTCTCTCTCTCACACACACTAGGCATGCTCCCTCTCACACACTAGGCATGCTCTCTCTCTCACACACACACACTAGGCATGCTCTCTCTCTCACACACACACACTAGGCATGCTCTCTCTCACACACACACTAGGCATGCTCTCTCTCACACACACACACTAGGCATGCTCTCTCTCACACACACACACTAGGCATGCTCTCTCTCACACACACACTAGGCATGCTCTCTCTCTCACACACACACACTAGGCATGCTCTCTCTCTCACACACACACACTAGGCATGCTCTCTCTCTCACACACACTAGGCATGCTCTCTCTCTCACACACACACACTAGGCATGCTCTCTCTCTCACACACACACTAGGCATGCTCTCTCTCTCACACACACACACTAGGCATGCTCTCTCTCACACACACACTAGGCATGCTCTCTCTCTCACACACACACTAGGCATGCTCTCTCTCTCACACACACACTAGGCATGCTCTCTCTCACACACACACTAGGCATGCTCTCTCTCACACACACACTAGGCATGCTCTCTCTCTCACACACACACTAGGCATGCTCTCTCTCACACACACACACTAGGCATGCTCTCTCTCTCACACACACACACTAGGCATGCTCTCTCTCACACACACACTAGGCATGCTCTCTCTCACACACACACTAGGCATGCGCTCTCTCTCACACACACACACTAGGCATGTGGCATGCCTCTCTCACACACGCTAGGCATGCTCTCTCTCTCACACACACGCTAGGCATGCTCTCTCTCACACACACACTAGGCATGCTCTCTCTCACACACACACTAGGCATGCTCTCTCTCACACACACGCTAGGCATGCTCTCTCTCACACAGGCATGCACACACACGCTAGGCATGCTCTCTCTCACACACACACACACTAGGCATGCTCTCTCTCACACACGCACACTAGGCATGCTCTCTCTCACACACACGTTAGGCATGCTCTCTCTCTCACACACACGCTAGGCATGCTCTCTCTCTCACACACACACTAGGCATGCTCTCTCTCACACACACGCTAGGCATGCTCTCTCTCTCACACACACGCTAGGCATGCTCTCTCTCTCACACACACGCTAGGCATGCTCTCTCTCTCACACACACGCTAGGCATGCTCTCTCTCTCACACACACGCTAGGCATGCTCTCTCTCTCACACACACGCTAGGCATGCTCTCTCTCTCTCTCTCACACACACGCTAGGCATGCTCTCTCTCACACACACTAGGTATGCTCTCTCTCACACACACACACTAGGCATGCTCTCTCTCTCTCACACACACACTAGGCATGCTCTCTCTCTCTCTCACACACACACACTAGGCATGCTCTCTCTCTCTCAAACACACAAGGCAGTTTATTCAGCATAAAATGTCAGTGTCTCTCTGCTTACCTTGTGGCGTTTGTTT
Organism: Oncorhynchus masou masou; assembly: GCF_036934945.1. Taxonomy (NCBI): domain Eukaryota; kingdom Metazoa; phylum Chordata; class Actinopteri; order Salmoniformes; family Salmonidae; genus Oncorhynchus; species Oncorhynchus masou. The sequence goes on along the minus strand of NC_088213.1, from coordinate 19,775,985 downwards.
GGGTTGGTAGCGAATGGTTCAAAGATACACACTGTGTTCCCATAGGACGCAGCAATCTAAGCAAAGTAACGTTCAATATCCCAACATTAATCGGTAGTTTTACACACCAGGGTTAATGGTGCAGTCAAAGGAGAGGAGGGAGGAGGGAGGAGAGAGGAGAGGAGGAGGGAGGAGGGGACAGAAGAGAGCAAGGAGAAGAGAACAGAACTGCATTTGTCATCACAACATTATTGTAACTGCGTGCGTGTGTGTCTTACCCTGCCCAGTTGGTGGGAGCACTCAACACAGCCCACCTGGATGTTGCCATTTTGAGCCCCAGGGATGATCTGAACACACTCAAAATCACTGGCCAAGATCACTATATCACAGCCTGAACCATAGGCCTGGGAGAGGGGAGAGAGAGACACACAGACAGACAATTCAGTCAATCCAACACAATGCAAGACAACAGCAGCCTGGTCCCACATCTGATTGTGCCATATTACCAATTTGCTGAGACAATTTTAAAAATGTTTTTAATTTAACCTTTATTTAACTAGTCAAGTAATTTAAGAACAAATTATTATTTACAAAGACGGCCTACCCCGGCCAAACCTTAAACCGGACTACGCTGGGCCAATTGTGCGCCACCCTATGGGACTCCCAATCACGGCCTGTTGTGATACAGCCTGGAATCGAACCAGGATCTGTAGTGATGCCTCTAGCACTGAGATGCAGTGCCTTAGACCACTGCACCACTCGGGCGCAATGACCAGTAGAGCTGAAAGGACAGCACAAACAGATCTGGGACCAGGTTACATATACAGTCCACTCCTCCTGGTAGGTAAATACACCTACTGAGACTGTCTGGTGAACTGCACTGTAGTCAAACAGATCTGGGATCAGGCTACATATACAGTCCACTCCTCCTGGTAGGTAAATATACCTACTGAGACTGTCTGGTGAACTGCACTGTAGTCAAACAGATCTGGGATCAGGCTACATATACAGTCCACTCCTCCTGGTAGGTAAATATACCTACTGAGACTGTCTGGTGAACTGCACTGTAGTCAAACAGATCTGGGATCAGGCTACATATACAGTCCACTCCTCCTGGTAGGTAAATATACCTACTGAGACTGTCTGGTGAACTGCACTGTAGTCAAACAGATCTGGGAAATCAGACAGATCCAGGTAGGTAAATATACCTACTGAGACTGTCTGGTGAACTGCAGCTGTAGTCAAACAGATCCATCACATCAGTCTCCTCTGGTAGGTAAATATACCTACTGAGACTGTCTGCTAACTGCACTGTAAAACAGATCTGGGATCAGGCTACATATACAGTCCACTCCTCCTGGTAGGTAAATATACCTACCTAACTGGCAACTGCACTGTAGTCAAACAGAGAGACAGAGAGGCTACAGTGCATTAATTTTGACCAGGGTCACATAGGGATCTCTACACCATGCTAAGAAGGTTTTTCCCCAAATGGCACCCTGGGATGATCTTGATTTATTATTAGAACCGGTGTCATTTTGAGACGCATCCTAAGTCTCCATATGTTTAATTCAGGCTAGTGGTTAGGTAATGATGAGTTCTCTTAGAACAGGGCCATGTTTCCAGGTCTACACAGTCTAGTCAGCTGCTGGTTTGGGTTCTGGTTCCATGGAAAGACGCAGCGTTGTTCACGTGAAAAGAGAGGTGTGTTGTTCAGTGAAAATGAGCAGGCTGCTGTCAAGAGATCGCTAAATCAGCCCGGCCATTTACGTTCTACACCATGCTAAGAAAATAGTGTGTCATGAGAAATGATTTCAGATATAGTGAGACTTTTGACCAGGGTTTACAACACAGAGACTCTGGAACAAAGTCTCCAGATGTTTAATTCAGGCTAGTGGTTGTAATGATGAGTTCTCTTAGAACAGGGCCATGTTTCCAGGTCTGTAGTCAGCTGCTGGTTTGGGTTCTGGTTCCATGGAAAGACGAGCGTTGTTCAGAAAAGAGAGGTGTGTTGAGAAAGATTTCAGAGGATGTGAGAGTGAGAAGGTTGTAGAGAGGCTGAGAGAGAGGTTGTAGAGAGAGGAGGGAGAGAGGTTGTAGAGAGAGGGAGAGAGGTTGTAGAGAGAGGAGGGAGAGAGGAGAGAGAGAGAGAGTTGTAGAGAGAGGAGGGAGAGAGAGGAGGAGAGAGGAAGGAGAGAGGTTGTGGAGAGGAGGGAGAGAGGTTGTAGAGAGGAGGGAGAGAGAGGTAGGAGAGAGGAGGGAGAGAGAAAGGTTGTAGAGAGGAGGGAGAGAGGTTGTAGAGAGAGGGAGGAGAGAGGTTGTAGAGAGAGGGAGGAGAGAGGTTGTAGAGAGAGGGAGGAGAGAGGTTGTAGAGAGAGGGAGGAGAGAGGTTGTAGAGAGAGGGAGGAGAGAGGTTGTAGAGAGAGGGGGAGAGAGGTTGAGAGGAGGGGGAGAGAGGTTGTAGAGAGAGGGGGAGAGAGGTTGTAGAGAGAGGGGGAGAGAGGAAGGAGAGAGGTTGTAGAGAGGAGGGAGAGAGGGGAGGAGAGAGAGGGAGGAGAAAGGTTGTAGAGAGAGGAGAGAGAGAGGTTGTAGAGAGAGGAGGAGAGAGGTTGTAGAGAGAGGGAGGGTTGTAGAGAGGTTGTTGTAGAGAGGGAGGAGAGAGGTTGTAGAGAGAGGGAGGAGAGAGGTTGTAGAGGGAGGGAGGAGAGAGGTTGTAGAGAGAGGGGGGAGAGAGGTTGTAGAGAGAGGAGGAGAGAGGAAGGAGAGAGGTTGTAGAGAGGAGGGAGAGAGAGGGAGGAGAGAGGAGGGAGAGAGAAAGGTTGTAGAGAGAGGAGGGAAAGAGAGAGGTTGTAGAGAGGGAGGAGAGGAGGGAGAGAACGAGGAGAGAGGAGGGAAAGAGAGAGGGAGGAGAGAGAGGCTGAAGAGAGGGAGGAGAGTGAGGGAGGAGGGAGAATGTATGTGTGAGAGAAAGTCAAACTTCTGTATGTGTGATGTCTACTGTTAATTTTTATTGTTTACCTTACTTGCTTTGGCAATGTTAACACATGTTTCCCATGCCAATAAAGCCCATTGAATTGAATTGAATTGAAAGAAGAGAAGGAGAGTAGAGGGAGAAAGATAAAGACCGGAGAGAGAGAGAGTGGTTGAGGAGAAAGAGGAAGTAAAGGAGAAGAGATAATGTGTGTGTAAGAGAGAGAGGGAGAAAAAAGGAGGGAGAGGGAAGGAGAGAGGAGCAGTCCTAGTTGAGGTATTGCTGCAGCGGCTGAACATTACAGCTGGAATTAAAAGCAGTCACCGTCACGCACAGACTAGCCCTGCTCTACTCACCTACACCCACGAGGAGAGATGAGGTGTGTATGACTGAGAGACCACTCTGTTCTGTACCTGTACAAAGTAACGTTGGAGTGTGTGTGTGTGTGTGTCATCGATCTACATGAACCTGATACAACAGAAACAACCGCTCAGCTCATCACGTCTGTCCAAGCACCTCTCGCCTCCGCCTGTCTGCCTGCCTGTCTGCCTGCCTGCCTGTCTGTCTGCCTGCCTGCCTGCCTGTCTATCTGTCTGTCTGCCTGCCTTTTGACAAGAGCCTTCAAAGGCCATTTGGTATGCAGCCTATATTCCCTCACAAAGCCAGTGTTTAGGTGGTCTAACATATACCTGCCTCACACATAGCTGAGTGCACTGTCACACCAGTCAGAGTTGGCAACACGACAAGCCCCAGGCAGCAGGGACAATGCAGTGAATGGAAGGAGTATGAATGAGGTCTGTTATATGTAACATGAGAAGAGATGTTGGCTGAAGACTGAACACATTTCATCAGGTTAATATTCATATAATAGAGACAGGAAGACTGAGTTCACAATACCAGCCCCCACACACACCACACACAGAGACAAACACCGCGCAAACACACACCACAGACACAGACAGACAAACACCAAGCAAATACAGACACACACACAAACACACACACAGACAAACACCACGCAAATACAAACACACAAACACAAAGAAAACACTATACGCAGACACACACAAGCATGCACGCACACACACACACAAGATACACACAGACCATACACAGCTGTCACCTACAGAACAACCCAGTCAGGTAGGTGCCCTCGCATTTACTACCCGAGTGCCTTTAACATGTTCTTGATGTAGGTGTGTACCATTGACAGCAGTTGGATTGACCCTCTGTTGGATGTTAAGATGTTAAATGGTGGTTGAATAATGAAGGATCTGTCTGGCTCCATCTTGGAGTCAAATAGTTAACCCTGACCAGGGCTCTAGGCTGCCCTTCTTCACAAGCAGCACGTGAGCACCTAAGTTGAAAAATGTAGGCGCACACAAATAAATGTAGGAGCACAATGAAAGATATGAGACATTAAAGCTAGAATCTTACATTTTCTAGGCGCACTGGTGCTCTTAAATATATATTTCAGGTCGCACAGTAAAATAAATAGGCGCAGATGTGAGTAAAATGCTTGTACTGTAGAGCCCTGCTGTGTGTGGGGGTGGGTGGGCGCTCACAGGCATCCCAACTGTCAGTGACTCTTCCCATGACTAACTCAATCATACCAGCATATCAGTGTACCACTGCAGATAGGCTTTACATCAACTAAACCCTCTCCTTTCACACACATTATGGCAGTCTGTGTCCCAAATGGCATCCCGTTCCCTTTATAGTACACTACTTTAGACCACGGACAAAAACTGTAGAAAACAACACTAGAGCGAGCAGGCAGGCAGGCTGGGCGTTCACCCACGGTGCTCACAATGACACTGGGCGTTCACCCACGGTGCTCACAATGACACTGGGCGTTCACCCACGGTGCTCACAATGACACTGGGCGTTCACCCACGGTGCTCACAATGACACTGGGCGTTCACCCACGGTGCTCACAATGACACTGGGCGTTCACCCACGGTGCTCACAATGACACTGGGCGTTCACCCACGGTGCTCACAATGACACTGGGCGTTCACTCACGGTGCTCACAATGACACTGGGCGTTCACCCACGGTGCTCACAAAGACAGGAATCACAGATTATGGTAATTATGGTAATTCATGCATCTTATTAATAGAACATGCAACTCATGTAATGAGGCAGCCAATAAAATGTCATTTTCAAACATTTGACAAAATGCAATTTGCGGGAAAACACCATTCTAAACAGAGCACCTGGGAAAACACCATTCTAAACAGAGCACCTGGGAAAACACCATTCTAAACAGAGCACCTGGGAAAACACCATTCTAAACAGAGCACCTGGGAAAACACCATTCTATGGGTTGCTAATATGATTACAATTGGACAATGAAAAAGTTGATATGAAGAGAAAAATGGCATAGTGGTGGGTCCAATAGGGAAGTAAATGGAAATTTGCAAACATGATATAATTACTCCTGTCTATACAGAAATAAATCTAATCACTCAAAATACATCCCCAGAGAGCGTGACTTAGCCACAGAGGAATCAAGGATCATTAGCTTCTTTTAAACAATTGCTGTGGATTGTTTCACATCACAGGCTAGTAGGCCCGCAATTTGGGCAGCGGCTTGGCAACAGGCCCAGCTGATTACTGAGTCGCGGCTGTCAGTAACACACATGTAAAATAAGTGATAATGTGTGGAGTGTAATGTTTTATGTTGAGACAAGGAGATGGGGAGGGATGTGTGGTGGAGATATAGGCCAGTCTCTCTCCCCAGAATGGCTCAGCCGACACCCGCAAACTCCTGCACATTCATTGAGTGAATTGTTTGCCCTTAGATATTTTTGATCAATTCCCCATTACATGTCACCAGTAGTAAATGTTCCTTTCATCCCTGTCATTTCATTACATTCATTTATGTTAATGTATGTATTAAGTACAATAATTCCCCTTTCTCATAGTGAAAAGGTTGTTCCAGAATTCACAACCTGCTCTACTTGTCAGTAACAGGTTTTGGTTTATTTCATAACTATCATACATTTTTTAATTGTTATTGGTTTGGAGTGTTCCATTTGAGCAATGAGCATGTGTCTAGTTTCTCTGTCCTGATAATGTTGAGGGGGGGGCGGGTGTGCCTGGGCACGCATAGAAGTACCTGGCCTGCTGAGGCTGGTGATCTCTCATTAGTTGACTTAATAAAAATGATAAACATTAAAAGTTATGATTAACCACACGACAATCATTGAGAAAGGAAAAGGTTATTATTGAAATGAAACTGTTCCGTGAAAATGCGCATAAGAAAATCCTACCTGGCACACAGAACAGTAGAAACGGAAGGATAAATTGTAGCTTGCCCGAACTTCAAATTCACAAGCCGCCTATGAAGTCTTCATGAAATAATTGCCTCCATGTTTCCATGGGGGGATTTTGCCTATAGGCTACTTTGAAACTAGGTGAGACGTGCTTCATAATATGAAATACATCATTGTTGTTTCAAACAATGAAGTACGTTTTCAAAATGCATAGTGCCTCCAGCTGACATTGTACAGTGGTGTGTGACGCGCTGACAGCCTGTTTCCTGCACTTGAATGGGAGGCGCACTTCAATTACCAGTTGAGAAATAAAAATAGTAGCTCTTTAAATCGCGCACCAAATGTATTTTTAACACGTGATTGCAATTGTTGCGCAATGAATGGGCTTGTGAAAGCACTCGTTTTACTCCAGCAACAAGCAGCTGAGGATTGTATTGTTGTATTGGATAAATAAGATACTTTTAGTGTATCTGGACAACCCTTCTAATTAGTGGATTTGGATATTTCAGCCACACCCGTCGAGCACACAGCCGTGCAATCTCCATAGACAAACATTGACAGTAGAATGGTCCGCAACTGAAGAGCTCAGTGACCTTCAACAAGTCAGTTCGTCAAATTTGTGCCCTGCTAGAGCTGCTCCAGTCCACGGTGAGTGCTGTTATTGTGAAGTGGAAACATCTAGGAGTAAGGGCTCAGCAGCAAAGTGTTAGGCTACACAAGCTCACAGAACAGGACGGCCAAGCATGTAAAAATCCTCTGTCCTCGGTTGCAAAAATCACTTCAATACCAAGTTACAAACTGCCTCTGGAAGCAACGTCAGCACAATAACTGTTAGTCTGGAGCTTCATGAAAAGGGTTTTGTTGGCCGAGCAGCCGCACACAAGTCTAAGATCACCATGCGCAATGCCAAGTGTTGCCTGGAGTGTTGTAAAGCTCACTGCCATTGGACTCTGCAGCAGTAAAAAACGTGATCACGCTTCACCGTCTCCTGTTTCAGCATGACAACGCCCCCGTGCACAAAGCGAGGTCCATACAGAAATGGTTTGTCAAGATCGGTGAGGAGAAACTTGACTGGCCTGCACAGAGCCCTGACCTCAACTAATGCTCTTGTGTCTGAATGGAAGCAAGTCCCCTCAGCAATGTTCCAAAATCTAGTGGAAAGCCTCCCAGAAGAGCGGAGCAAATGGGGGACCAACTCCATATGAATGGCTATGATTTTGGAATGAAATGTTCGACGAGGTGTCCACATACCTTTGGCCATGTAGTGTACATGATTACTAACGAAAATACACACAGGCCAAATCCATTATTAACCTATAGAGTGATAAACATGACAGCAAATGTATTATCTGCAATGGGATTTATTTTCAGTTGTATTTATCAGCTTTCATATAATAACTTTATGGCCAAAAGTCGCTATGCCACAGGGCCCTGGGTGAGTGTGTGTTGTGTGTTAAAGACAGACAGGGCCCTGGGTGAGCCCTAAGGGTCTCAGTGTGAGTGTGTGTTAAAGACAGGGCCCTGGGTGAGCCCTAAGGGTCTCAGTGTGAGTGTGTGTTAAAGACAGGGCCCTGGGTGAGCCCTAAGGGTCTCAGTGTGAGTGTGTGTTAAAGACAGGGCCCTGGGTGAGACCCCTGGGTGAGCCCTAAGGGTCTCAGTGTGAGTGTGTGTTAAAGACAGGGCCCTGGGTGAGCCCTAAGGGTCTCAGTGTGAGTGTGTGTTAAAGACAGGGCCCTGGGTGAGCCCTAAGGGTCTCAGTGTGAGTGTGTGTTAAAGACAGGGCCCTGGGTGAGCCCTAAGGGTCTCAGTGTGAGTGTGTGTTAAAGACAGGGCCCTGGGTGAGCCCTAAGTGGTTCAGGGCCCTGGAGAGTTTCTTGTGAGTGTGTGAAAGACAGGGCCCTGGGTGAGCCCTAAGGGTCTCAGTGTGAGTGTGTGTTAAAGACAGGGCCCTGGGTGAGCCCTAAGGGTCTCAGTGTGAGTGTGTGTTAAAGACAGGGCCCTGGGTGAGCCCTAAGGGTCTCAGTGTGAGTGGTACATCGTTAGACCTAGTGTGGTTCTGGAGGTTTCTTCCCATGAAATGGACTCTGACATCTCTGAGGGCTACATGGGGCTCTGGTCAAAAGGAGTGCACTATATAGGGAATAGGGTGCCATCAAACAGACACTGAGCCACCAGCCCTCAGGGATGGAACACAATGGAACACAATAGTAGTCGTTCGGCCTATGCTTTCAGCTGTAGTAGTATAGGCCAATGCATTCATCATTGTGTAAGATGGAATTGTATTATTTTAAACAATACAAAACATAAACGTACAAATGACAACATCACACAAAGATCAACTGCATCACACCTGCTCAGACCCACCTGCTCAGACCCACCTGCTCAGACCCACCTGCTCAGACCCACCTGCTCAGACCCACCTGCTCAGACCCACATGCTCAGACCCACATGCTCAGACCCACATGCTCAGACCCCCAATTCCAGCGTCTGTATCTCTCCACATGGCATCAAAATGCACCATTTTGTAAGGCCAATGCATTCGTGAAGAAAATGTCTCATGTGGCTGTTATAAAGTCTTTATGAATGTGCCTACAATAAACTGTTACCATGTTATGCTAGCCTATGTCCCAAAGCAAGTAGCCTCTAGCGTAGGCTCCATTCCCATGGTTGTTTCACCACATACTATAAGCAGCTGGTTCAAAATCACTCCACTGTACACTATTATTAATAGCATTTAGAAGTCTGAATATAAAGAACGCCCTGCGCGCCAACCATGTGTGTGAGAGTGACATGAAGGTGTTTAGTATTTTCCCTCTCGAGCAAGTTTCAAACAGAGGCCAACATTATGTACCACAAGCAGCTGCTGTGAGCAATGATGAGGTTCTCATATCTCTCAAAATACAATCAGGGGGAAACAGTTTGGAAAGCAAATGGCTATTGCTGTCAAGAGAAGACAGTGAAAAGACTAATGTTTTACAGTTAAGAAAATGCTCAACTTGATTGATCAAACAGTACAGCCTCTTATTGACACCAGTGGAGAGCATCAGCCATATCCCCAGTGAGTGGGAATATTCACTCTATCATTGTTGGGGCAGCCAGTGCCACATCAAAGTTAGTTTTTGGACAGTCATTTCCTCCTCCAGGTTAGATGGATGTCATAGTGTAGGTTATTTGGGTCTCCCCTTCTCGTAGACCTGTTATATGGATGAGACAACGTTTTTATTGATCTGATTTGTCAGTCAGCCGAGTATTCTACCCTGTAATTTTAGTCATATTAAAAAAGATGACCCTAATGTTTCCAGTAATATAAAGTTTAGTAAAATTGCATGAAATGTGTTTATAACAGGCAACATTTTTCCCGTGCAAAGAAAGAACAAATGTATCTGATACAGCCTAAAGCACACTGAATGGTCTATTTGTGAAGAGGTATATTACTATCCTAAACTATGACTATGTCATCTACTCACCACATTAGGAAAAATAGGCTTCTTTACAAAAGTCTGCAAATGTGATGCATGGAATGATTTATTATTAAAGGATACTGTTTTAGGTTAAACTTTGCTTCCCAAACTTGAAACTCGTGTGGCGCATAGAGCACCGACCTCCGGGGCACGAACCTCCGCTCCCCTTCCTGCATTTCAACACATTTTTGCCATGGTGCAGAGAGAAACATGTGAAGGTTTATAATGCTATTCTACACATTTTGTCATGAGGCTTACAGAAAATATTGCAGTTTTAAAGCTAATTTCCTGGAGGCCCAAGATATCACCCATAGGACACAGTGAAACCGCCCTAATAACACACCCAGAGACTGTACCACTACAGGTACTGTAGCCTCCCCATATAACAACAGTATGTGATGTACTACCGTCTCTGACAGGGGTCTGGCGCTTTGTGGCGCAGCAGCTTGTGAACAGCTTACCCTGCCACTGCAGGGGTTACTGGTTCAAATCCTGCTTAGGCTGTTCCCTCTCGTCAGCTCTGAGATGCTGCAGCTCAGTGTGTGTAGGCTAGTATCAGATAGACTTCACTGTTAGACTGGCTGTGTGCAGGCTAGTATCAGATAGACTAGTATCAGATAGACTTCACTGTTAGACTAGCTGTGTGTAGGCTAGTATCAGATAGACTTCACTGTTAGACTAGCTGTGTGTAGGCTAGTATCAGATAGACTTCACTGTTAGACTAGCTGTGTGTAGGCTAGTATCAGATAGACTTCACTGTTAGACTAGCTGTGTGTAGGCTAGTATCAGATAGACTTCACTGTTAGACTAGCTGTGTGTAGGCTAGTATCAGATAGACTTCACTGTTAGACTAGCTGTGTGTTAGACTAGCTGTGTGTAGTATCAGATAGACTTCACTGTTAGACTAGCTGTGTGTAGGCTAGTATCAGATAGACTTCACTGTTAGACTAGCTGTGTGTAGGCTAGTATCAGATAGACTTCACTGTTAGACTAGCTGTGTGTAGGCTAGTATCAGATAGACTTCACTGTTAGACTAGCTGTGTGTAGGCTAGTATCAGATAGACTTCACTGTTAGACTAGCTGTGTGTAGGCTAGTATCAGATGGACTTCACTGTTAGACTAGCTGTGTGTAGGCTAGTATCAGATAGACTTCACTGTTAGACTAGCTGTGTGTAGGCTAGTATCAGATAGACTTCACTGTTAGACTAGCTGTGTGTAGGCTAGTATCAGATAGACTTCACTGTTAGACTAGCTGTGTGTAGGCTAGTATCAGATAGACTTCACTGTTAGACTAGCTGTGTGTAGGCTAGTATCAGATAGACTTCACTGTTAGACTAGCTGTGTGTAGGCTAGTATCAGATAGACTTCACTGTTAGACTAGCTGTGTGTGAGAGCTAAGACCAAAAGCCATTCAGGCTACTGCCAGCAGATGGTCAATACTTACAGGTCATCATATCCATATTAAAGGCCCACTTCTAATGGGATTTCTATGATCATATCATTATTGTACTTCAGATAGCCTGCTACTCTGTTACACAGTCATACAAAGAATAGTTCCATATGCTCACTCACTCACTCACTCACTCACTCACGAGGGATAAGCAATCTATTACACAAACACAGACAACAAAAAAGAATTTCAAGACAGAGAACGCAAACATCACTCATGTATTAATCAATAGATCAAAGTAACTTCCCGCTCTGTCGGGCTGGCAGCAAAACAGGATAGTCAGACATGACACTAACACACCTTTCAAACCAGGATAGTCAGACAGGAGACTAATACACCTTTCAAACCAGGATAGTCAGACAGGAGACTAATACACCTTTCAAACCAGGATAGTCAGACATGACACTAACACACCTTTCAAACCAGGATAGTCAGACATGACACTAACACACCTTTCAAACCAGGATAGTCAGACATGACACTAACACACCTTTCAAACCAGGATAGTCAGACAGGACACTAATACACCTTTCAAACCAGGATAGTCAGACATGACACTAACACACCTTTCAAACCAGGATAGTCAGACATGACACTAATACACCTTTCAAACCAGGATAGTCAGACAGGACACTAAAACACCTTTCTGATTCAGGATAGTCAGACATGAGACTAATACACCATTCAAACCAGGATAGTCAGACATGACACTAACACACCTTTCAAACCAGGATAGTCAGACATGACACTAACACACCTTTCAAACCAGGACGTTTTTCCGCTAACTTTAGCATCCAGACAACTTTTTGTCTACTTTTCTTTATATGAAAGGTACTGCAAGCAACAAAGCCTATGCTTTTATTTCCGCCAACCGACCTCGTCATGATTGAGGTAAAGTTCTGCCTACGGCTTAGTACTGTATATGCATCATGCTGAGGCACTAAGCTCTTGATGGTTGCTAGGCAGCGCCCTTTACTACTATAAGTCCGGTAGAGGTGCCAATGGATACAGACTGTTCCATTGACCAGACTGGTGCACATTCAACAAATCTGATCTAACAAAGTGGATATTCCTCAAATTCTTCATGACTGATGTATTGTAATAGTCCCACAATGGATTACTTAAGTCCAAGTTGGATATATTGTTTTGGTTGAGTTGATTGACCTCCTGTCCTGCCAGTTGTAAACTCTGCGAGGCATGTTACATTACATAGGCTAGCCCACCACATGCACTGTTTTCTTCATGACAACTGGATGGATCCAGAAACAATTACTGTGGGAATAAATAAATAAATATCACTGAATGACGAAATACTGGAATAAAGGAGGCTGATGCAACTGAAGGCATCAAATGGTTGCTGACTGAAACTCCCAAAGTCATCCAATTGTTATAATACATTTGGTCAACTATTTCAGCACTGTTTCACGCTGCTTTGAAACAAGCGTGGGGACTTGATACATCAATCAGTCATATTTTTATTTGTTTGGATATTGGTTGGGCTACAATTAGGCTGTGGAAACGTTAGCTAAGTTGCAGTGAGTGCTGCTCATGATCATCTTGTCTAGCTGGCTCATTCATCATCACTGATCAGAACATTGTGACAGCATGTTATGTATCTTAACATTCATCATCACTGATCAGAACATTGTGACAGCATGTTATGTATCTTAACATTCATCATCACTGATCAGAACATTGTGACAGCATGTTATGTATCTTAACATTCATCATCACTGATCAGAACATTGTGACAGCATGTTATGTATCTTAACATTCATCATCACTGATCAGAACATTGTGACAGCATGTTATGTATCTTAACATTCATCATCACTGATCAGAACATTGTGACAGCATGTTATGTATCTTAACAAGTGGATGATTTTGCTCTTCACTTGTTTCACTGAATCTCTCTGTCTGTATTCAGAATGGTTCATTATCTGGCTGGGAAAACAAGTGGAGGTGGAATATCTTTGTTTCCTCGTCTATCACTGATCTGAAACATTTAGCATGCTATATTTAAGCAATAAGGCCAGTGGGGGGGCCAATATACCACAGCTAAGGACTGTTCTTATGCACAACGTAATTTTTATTTATTTATTTTATTTCACCTTTATTTAACCAGGTAGGCAAGTTGAGAACAAGTTCTCATTTACAATTGCGACCTGGCCAAGATAAAGCAAAGCAGTTCGACACACAGCAACACAGAGTTACACATGGAGTAAAACAAACATACAGTCAATAATACAGTATAAACAAGTCTATATACGATGTGAGCAAATGAGGTGAGATAAGGGAGGTAAAGGCAAAAAAAGGCCATGGTGGCAAAGTAAATACAATATAGCAAGTAAAACACTGGAATGGTAGATTTGCAATGGAAGAATGTGCAAAGTAGAAATAAAAATAATGGGGTGCAAAGGAGCAAAATAAATAAATTAAATACAGTAGGGAAAGAGGTAGTTGTTTGGGCTAAAATATAGGTGGGCTATGTACAGGTGCAGTAATCTGTGAGCTGCTCTGACAGTTGGTGCTTAAAGCTAGTGAGGGAGATAAGTGTTTCCAGTTTCAGTGCTTTTTGTAGTTTGTTCCAGTCATTGGCAGCAGAGAACTGGAAGGAGAGGCGGCCAAAGAAAGAATTGGTTTTGGGGGTGACTAGAGAGATATACCTGCTGGAGCGTGTGCTACAGGTGGGAGATGCTATGGTGACCAGCGAGCTGAGATAAGGGGGGACTTTAACTAGCAGGGTCTTGTAGATGACATGGAGCCAGTGGGTTTGGCGACGAGTATGAAGCGAGGGCCAGCCAACGAGAGCGTACAGGTCGCAATGGTGGGTAGTATATGGGGCTTTGGTGACAAAACGGATTGCACTGTGATAGACTGCGTTGAGTAGGGTATTGGAGGCTATTTTGTAAATGACATCGCCAAAGTCGAGGATTGATAGGATGGTCAGTTTTACAAGGGTATGGTTGGCAGCATGAGTGGAGGATGCTTTGTTGCGAAATAGGAAGCCAATTCTAGATTTAACTTTGGATTGGAGATATTTGATATGGGTCTGGAAGGAGAGTTTACAGTCTAACCAGACACCTAAGTATTTGTAGTTGTCCACGTATTCTAAATCAGAGCCGTCCAGAGTAGTGATGTTGGACAGGCGGGTAGGTGCGGGTAGCGATCGGATGAAGAGCATGCATTTAGTTTTACTTGTATTTAAGAGCAATTGGAGGCCACGGAAGGAGAGTTGTATGGCATTGAAGCTTGCCTGGAGGGTTGTTAACATAGTGTCCAAAGAAGGGCCAGAAGTATACAGAATGGTGTCGTCTGCGTAGAGGTGGATCAGAGACTCACCAGCAGCAAGAGCGACATCATTGATGTATACAGAGAAGAGAGTCAGTCCAAGAATTGAACCCTGTGGCACCCCCATAGAGACTGCCAGAGGTCCGGACAGCAGACCCTCCGATTTGACACATGCAGAGTAATGCAGAGTGCCTGGATACAACCCTTAGCCGTGGTATATTGGCCATATTCCACAAAGCCCCAACTTAATTAGAGCAGTAAAAAAAAATGTATGTTTTGTCATACCCGTGGTATTCGGCTGTCAGCCAATCAGCTTTCAGGGCTCGAAGCGCCCCGTTTATAATGTAACCTAGATCAACAGTAGGGCTAGTATTTAGCTCGATCCGGTATAGGCAACTCCAAAGGCCTGCAGAGGTTGTCAAATATGAACACGGACTCACACGAAAATAGGATTGCTATTATCAATATCATGACAAAGTGAAGATCTTACGCCTGCTCCCTAACAAAGGAGTGATAGTAGGCTGAATATGAAACGCAGATGAAAACAGCATGGGCTTGGTTTCAAAATATCACTTTAAAAAAAATGTATTCCATTATATTCTTACAATAAAATGTGTGTGTGTGTTGACTGATCGGGTTGGTGTGTCTTGTCTGTTTCATGAACAAAATAAGGAACCATTGATTTCATTTGGAGGGCCTGTTAGTAAGGGGGTCCTATGAACATAGGGGGGGGTATTTTGGGGGTGACCAACATCAAATGAGAAAATGCACACTGACTAACTACTATATTTCCAAATGACTATCATATTATTCATATGGATAGTAGATGGATAGTAAATGCGATATGATGCACGCAGAACAACACGCAACCTCTGAAAGGATGCCAACTAGCTGTCTACGTCACCGCCTGCACAGCTGATGCTAGCTTGACAGCCGCTCGAGCTAATGATACATGAAACACACTGACGCCAATGTTAGCTCGTCTCGCTCACCACACACACACACCCACCCACACCAAGCCCTAGCCCCGGGATAGGTGTGGTGTTTCAATCATATCATTCAATGTATAGTTTGGATGCTGGAAAGAAAACTGCATTATTATCGATGTTACATGTGAAACTGCGTAAAAACATCAAAGGAATTCCCCTTTCGACCCTTGGAACACGCAGCATCATAAAGGTCATCTGACAACTTTCCGTCTTTGGACCAAAGCAAATAAACAGAACATTCGCTCTGGCTCTATATCCTCTGCGAACACCGTAGGATAACCTTGAACACCCACGGTTAGCTGGCTAATGCCGAACGTTAATGTCAGAGCGAATGAATGATGTGGTGGATTGGCAGCCTCACAGACCTGACTCAACGTTACCCGCGAATATATCCGTGCACTTCATGCAGACGACTCTGTGAATCTTGTTAGCGCTCTGTCTGTACATGGCTAGCCAAGATGCTATCTAGCGCTGGTTAGTTAGCAAGAATGCTATCGCTGACAGCTAGGTAGCTAATAATCGTCTCCCAAACAGCGTCAGATCAGTTCAATATCAAAATAAAACCTACGGTGAAAGGAATGTCGTTGACGCTCCCCACAGAATAGCAGCAGTCACCGGGGTTCACAGCTCCCGTTAGCACCTGGTGGAGATGCATTTTCCACTTCTTTTAGCTTCAACAGATGCCTGATATTTAATTATTTACGACAGCGACTCGTCCACCCTCTGTTTCTCCATCTAACTCGCCACTGCTGCTGGGAATTGCATCCGTCTGTAGTCTGTCTGCCAGCGGCTTGTTTTTTGTTTCTCCGAATGTCCGCTAAAACGCCGCGGAGATGGAGGATAATCTTTAGTCGTTTTGAATCAAATTGCAGGTTGTGTACATGTATGTGAAATTAGGCTGCTGTCAGTGTCCAAACACACAGCGTCTGGATTTTTACAGGCAGCGCTTCGCTGAAGGAAGAATATCTGCAGCGAACATGACATGCGCGTTCACAGTGATCCGAAGGCACGACTGCATACCATAGACATATCATGTCTAGATTGTGAACGAGACTAGCGTATGTAGTTATAATTTCTAATTGTTGCAATATTTAATCTTATTAAATTACCCTATCTGTAAATATGTTAAAATGTCTGAAAAATATTTCATGGCAAATGTCCCCATTCGGTCAGAGACAATATACCCGCTCTAGTTTATAATTGCTATGTTGATGACGCTCCAGGTTTGGGGATCACGCACCAGTGTGACGAATACGCAGGCGTTCATTGATCTTCCAGAGATACGTGGGGTTTGGGGAAAATGCTTCGATATCGATGATGTGCTGTCAATCAGTATAAGAGCTGGTCGAAACAGTTGGTCGAAACAGAGTCAATTATTAACAGTGTTAAAACAATTCCAACAGCCGCTGTCATGTCTTGCTTTGTGTCTCTGGCATAACAGCGGGTGGTTAGGGAATCCCAACCCCCTACAAGAGAAGTCTTTTGGTCCATTCTGGAGAATATGACATGACTGCACATTAGTGTTTGCAAAGGTCCATTGCAAGTACACTGAAAAATATATATAAACGCCACATTCAACAATTTCAAAGATTTTACAGTTCATATAAGGACATCAGTCAATTGAAATAAATAAATGAGGCCCTAATTATGGATTTCACATGACTGGGAATACAGATATGCATCTGTTGGTCACAGATCTCTTAAAAAAAGGGTAGGGATGTGGATCCGAAACGATCAATTGTGTGACCCCATTTGCCTCATGCAGCAAGACACATCTCCTTCTCATAGAGTTGATCAGGCTGTTGATTGTGGCCTGTGGAATGTTGTCCCACTCCTCTTCATTGGCTGTGCAAAGTTGCTGGATATTGGCAGGAACTGGAACATGCTGTCGTACACGTTGAATTCAGAGCATCCCAAACATGCTCAATTTGTGACATGTCTGGTGAATATGCAGGCCATGGAAGAACTGAGACATTTTCAGCTCCAGGAATTGTGTACAGATCCTTGCGATATGTGGCGATACATTATCATGCTGAAACATGAGGTGATGGCACGACATTGGGCCTCAGGATCTCGTCACGGTATCTCTGTGCATTCAAATTGCTATCAATAAAATGCAAATGTATTCGTTCTCCATAGTTTATGCCTGGCCATACTATGACCCCACCACCACCATGGGGCACCCTGTTCACAATGTTGACATCAGCAAACTGCCTGCCCACACGACACCATACACGCTGTCTTCCATCTGCCCGGTTCAGTTGAAACCGGGATTCATCCGTGAAGAGCACACTTCTCCAGCGTGCCAGTGGCCATTGAAGGTGAGCATTTGCCCATTGAAGTCAGTTACGATGCTGAACTGCAGTCATGTCAAGACTCTGGTGAGGATGACAAGCTCGCAGATGAGCTTCCCTGAGACAATGTCTGACAGTTTGTGCAGAAATTCTTCGGTTGTGCAAACCCACAGTTTCATCAGCTGTCCAGGTGGCTGGTCTCAGACGATCCCGCAGGTGAAGATGCCGGATGTGGAGGTCCAGGGCTGATGTGGTTACATGTGGTCTGCAGTTGTGAGGCTGTTTAGATGTACTGCAAGATTCCCAAATAAGATGTTGGATGCAGTTTATGGTAGAGAAATTAGCATTACATTCTCTGACAACAGCTCTGGTGGACATTTCTGCATTCAGCATGCCAATTGCACGCTCCCTCAACTTATTACATCTATAGCATTGTGTTGTGTGACGCAACTGCACATTTTAGAGTGTCCTTTTATTGTACCCAGCACAAGGTGCACCTATGTCATGTGCATGCTTTTTAATCAGCTTCTTGACATGCCACCCCTGTCAGGTGGATGGATTATCTTGGTAAAGGAGAAATACTCACTAACAGGTATGTAAACAAATATGTTCACAACATTTGAGAGAAATAAGCTTTTTGTGCATATACAACATTTCTGGGATCTTTTATTTCAGTTCATGGAACATGAGACCAGCACTTTACATGTTGCATTTCTATTTTGTGCTCAGTATAGTAAGATGCTTTAAAAAATTAAAAAATACCTTCCCTAGATTGTCTTTCTATATTGTATTTTTGGGTGTGGTAATGAAGCACTGGGAAGCAACTATATTCCATGTGCAGAGCTCCCAATTCTTTATCTAGATGTAAATATTTAGAATATGTGATGACAATGATTTCATCATGCATAAATAGCATAGAGTAGACAAGTAGGTCTACATCATAGAACGAGCTGTATATCTATGTAATCTATGGATCTGCATTGAACTTGATCGATGTTGAGACATTTCTTCTGTGCTGTTACAGATGTGTAGCTAATACACTAGCGGTATTCACAGACAATAATGATATTCTGTTTCTATGGTGGTATTACTGTAGCAATTTGATACATAAAGGATATTGTTCCTTCAGATCAGGCAGAGGAGGCTTAGTGAGTCAGACAGTCAGGCCTGCAGTCAGAGGGCTGAGGGCTGCATCTCAATACTCTGATGCAGCTTTCACTCGTCTTCTTCTCTCCTCAAATATAAATGACCATCTACACTGTGAAAAAGAACTCAGAGCTGAATACAAATGTGGGATGTTTATTTGATCACCCTGTTGCAGGAAAACTTTCCTGCAATGCAAAATGAAGATCCTTCATCTGTAGGTGAAAGCTAATTCATCCGTCGTGGTGCTTTCCTTCTGCCTGTTTTTCTTCTTCTTGAGATTTGTGGATAAGACGAAGAGGAGACGAAGACAGGAAGCCGCTAACACACAGGGCCAGCTAGCACCAGCGACACACTTGACAACAAACAGGGCAGTGTGTGTGTGTGTGTGTGTGTGTGTCTGATGACACAGTATTGCTTGTGTCCTGAGAGAGCATGACATACACACACACATATGTTTACACACACACAAACATGTTCACCCACACACACAGAAGTAAACACTACAAAATTCGATGGCATTACTTACTGTACACATCATGTGCAGTGAATCTTCCATAGGACCAGGACTGATGCGTTACTATTCTAAGTGTAGGACTCCTTACTGTCTAGAAGTTATCCCTATATTTTGAATTACCATCCTAATGTCAGCTGTACATGACTTTCAAAATCCTAACATGGCTTAACGTTAAACAATTGTGTTTCCTGTGGTGTGTTGTCTTGCCAACATAGTGGAGCACACTATGTGACACAGACGGGGTCAAACCCTACAAGATTCCTTACTTGGTGATGATTATTCTCCATATCATATCCTGTTATGATTCCCTCAGGCTCTAAGAATATCTGTTTGCAGACGGCCTCTTGGACACAGCATCAGCCAGAGGACAACTCTCACTAATTACAACACACACACACACACACACACACATACACACACACACACAACAACCTCTCCAAGGGGTGAGTCTCAATAGTTCAACGTATAATCCTTACACCTGCACCTCCTTGCTTTTTTATCTCGCCTGTGTTTTCAGATTGGTGTAGATAAATGAGGGGGAGACGAGGGAACCGCTTCAGATTACTGAGACACAGAGATACCATGGCTGGAGAGAGACAGGGCTACTCTCTGAGAGATACCAGGGCTGGAGAGAGACAGGGCTACTGTCTGAGAGATACCAGGGCTGGAGAGAGACAGGGCTACTGTCTGAGAGATACCAGGGCTGGAGAGAGACAGGGCTACTGTCTGAGAGATACCAGGGCTGGAGAGAGACAGGGCTACTGTCTGAGAGATACCAGGGCTGGAGAGAGACAGGGCTACTGTCTGAGAGATACCAGGGCTGGAGAGAGACAGGGCTACTGTCTGAGAGATACCAGGGCTGGAGAGAGACAGGGCTACTGTCTGAGAGATACCAGGGCTGGAGAGAGACAGGGCTACTGTCTGAGAGATACCAGGGCTGGAGAGAGACAGGGCTACTGTCTGAGAGATACCAGGGCTGGAGAGGGCCTAGACAGGAGACAGGCTACTGTCTGAGAGATACCAGGGCTGGAGAGAGACAGGGCTACTGTCTGAGAGATACCAGGGCTGGAGAGAGACAGGGCTACTGTCTGAGAGATACCAGGGCTGGAGAGAGACAGGGCTACTGTCTGAGAGATACCAGGGCTGGAGAGAGACAGGGCTACTGTCTGAGAGATACCAGGGCTGGAGAGAGACAGGGCTACTGTCTGAGAGATACCAGGGCTGGAGAGAGACAGGGCTACTGTCTGAGAGATACCAGGGCTGGAGAGAGACAGGGCTACTGTCTGAGAGATACCAGGGCTGGAGAGAGACAGGGCTACTGTCTGAGAGATACCAGGGCTGGAGAGAGACAGGGCTACTGTCTGAGAGATACCAGGGCTGGAGAGAGACAGGGCTACTGTCTGAGAGATACCAGGGCTGGAGAGAGACAGGGCTACTGTCTGAGAGATACCAGGGCTGGAGAGAGACAGGGCTACTGTCTGAGGATACCAGGGCTGGAGAGAGACAGGGCTACTGTCTGAGAGATACCAGGGCTGGAGAGAGACAGGGCTACTGTCTGAGAGATACCAGGGCTGGAGAGAGACAGGGCTACTGTCTGAGACAGGGCTACTGTCTGAGAGATACCAGGGCTGGAGAGAGACAGGGCTACTGTCTGAGAGATACCAGGGCTGGAGAGAGACAGGGCTACTGTCTGAGAGATACCAGGGCTGGAGAGAGACAGGGCTACTGTCTGAGAGATACCAGGGCTGGAGAGAGACAGGGCTACTGTCTGAGAGATACCAGGGCTGGAGAGAGACAGGGCTACTGTCTGAGAGATACCAGGGCTGGAGAGAGACAGGGCTACTGTCTGAGAGTCTGAGAGATACTGTCTGAGAGATACAGGGCTGGAGAGAGACAGGGCTACTGTCTGAGAGATACCAGGGCTGGAGAGAGACAGGGCTACTGTCTGAGAGATACCAGGGCTGGAGAGAGACAGGGCTACTGTCTGAGAGATACCAGGGCTGGAGAGAGACAGGGCTACTGTCTGAGAGATACCAGGGCTGGAGAGAGACAGGGCTACTGTCTGAGAGATACCAGGGCTGGAGAGAGACAGGGCTACTGTCTGAGAGATACCAGGGCTGGAGACAGGGCTACTGTCTGAGAGATACCAGGGCTGGAGAGAGACAGGGCTACTGTCTGAGAGATACCAGGGCTGGAGAGAGACAGGGCTACTGTCTGAGAGATACCAGGGCTGGAGAGAGACAGGGCTACTGTCTGAGAGATACCAGGGCTGGAGAGAGACAGGGCTACTGTCTGAGAGATACCTGGAGAGAGACTGTCTGAGAGATACCAGGGCTGGAGAGAGACAGGGCTACTGTCTGAGAGACCAAGAGAGACAGGGCTACTGTCTGAGAGATACCAGGGCTGGAGAGAGACAGGGCTACTGTCTGAGAGATACCAGGGCTGATGAGACAGGGCTACTGTCTGAGAGATACCAGGGCTGGAGAGAGACAGGGCTACTGTCTGAGAGATACCAGGGCTGGAGAGAACAGGGCTACTGTCTGAGAGATACCAGGGCTGACTACTGTCTGAGAGATACCAGGGCTTGAGAGAGACAGGGCTACTGTCTGAGAGATACCAGGGCTGGAGAGAGACAGGGCTACTGTCTGAGAGATACCAGGGCTGGAGAGAGACAGGGCTACTGTCTGAGAGATACCAGGGCTGGAGAGAGACAGGGCTACTGTCTGAGAGATAGTGTCTGAGAGAGAGAGAGACAGGTACTTCTGAGAGATCAGACAGAGAAAGGGCTATTCTGAAGATACCAATCCTACTGTCTGAGAGATGTGGAGAGTACTGTGTGTGTGTGTCAATACCAGGGCTGGAGAGAGACCTACTCCCAGTGAGCAGATGACAGGGCTACTGGAGAGATACAGGGCTGGAGAGAGACAGGGCTACTGTCTGAGAGTCAGGGCTGGAGAGAGACAGGGCTACAGTCTGAGAGATACCAGGGCTGGAGAGAGACAGGGCTACTGTCTGAGAGATACCAGGGCTGGAGAGAGACAGGGCTACTGTCTGAGAGATACCAGGGCTGGAGAGAGACAGGGCTACTGTCTGAGAGATACCAGGGCTGGAGAGAGACAGGGCTAGTCTGATTTTGGGCTGGCAGGGCTGTCTGAGAGATACCAGGGCTGGAGAGAGACAGGGCTACTGTCTGAGAGATAGAGAGAGACAGGGCTACTGTCTGAGAGATACCAGGGCTGGAGAGAGACAGGGCTACTGTCTGAGAGATACCAGGGCTGGAGAGAGACAGACTTCTGAGAGATACCAGGGCTGGAGAGAGACAGGGCTTGTCTGAGAGATACCAGGGCTGGAGAGAGACAATTCTGGCATGGAGAGAGACAGGGTCTGTCTGAGAGATACCAGGGCTGGAGAGAGACAGGGCTACTGTCTGAGAGATACCAGGGCTGGAGAGAGACAGGGCTACTGTCTGATTTAAAGAAAGCTCAATTTGATACCAGGGCTGAGGGAGAGACGACATTATAAAATCCATGTACTACAAACAAAAGATGTGCAGTTAAAGGGCTGGAGAGAGACAGGGCTACTGTCTAAACCACAGGGCTTTCTTCCCAGGGCTGTACTGAGAGATACCAGGGCTGGAGAGAGACAGGGCTACTGTCTGAGCCAGGGCTGGAGAGAGACTCTGTCAGAGATACATGGAGAGAGACAGGGCTACTGTCTGAGAGATACCAGGGCTGGAGAGAGACAGGGCTACTGTCTGAGAGATACCAGGGCTGGAGAGAGACAGGGCTACTGTCTGAGAGATACCAGGGCTGGAGAGAGACAGGGCTACTGTCTGAGAGATACCAGGGCTGGAGAGAGACAGGGCTAGACTGTCTGAGAGATACCAGGGCTGGAGAGAGACAGGGCTACTGTCTGAGAGATACCAGGGCTGGAGAGAGACAGGGCTACTGTCTGAGAGATACTGAGAGAGACAGGGCTTGTCTGAGAGATACTGGGCTTTGTCTGAGAGATACTGGGCTGCAGGGCTACTGTCTGAGAGATACCAAGAGAGACAGGGCTACTGTCTGAGAGATACCAGGGCTTGAGCAGGGCTACTGTCTGAGATACCAGGGCTGGAGAGAGACAGACTTCTGAGAGATACCTGGGCTGGAGACAGTAAGAGATACCAGGGCTGGAGAGAGACAGGGCTAAAGATACCAGGGCTGGAGAGAGACAGGGCTACTGTCTGAGAAATACCAGGGCTGGAGAGAGACAGGGCTACTGTCTGAGAGATACCAGGGCTGGAAATTCCATCTAGACAGGGCTACTGTCTGAGAATACCAGGGCTGGAAAGACAGGGCTACTGTCTGAGAGATACCAGGGCTGGAGAGAGACAGGGCTACTGTCTGACAGATACCAGGGCTGGAGAGACAAAAAGAGAGATACCAGGGCAGAGAGACAGGGCTTGTCTGAAGATACCATGGAGAGAGACAGGGCTACTGTCTGAGAGATACAGGGCTGGAGAGAGACAGGGCTACTGTCTGAGAGATACCAGGGCTGGAGAAAGGGCTACTGTCTGAGAGATACCAGGGCTTAAAGAGACAGGGCTACTGTCTGAGAGATACCAGGGCTGGAGAGAGACAGGGCTTGTCTGATACCATTGGAGAGAGACAGGGCTACTGTCTGAGAATACCAGGGCTGGAGAGAGACAGGGCTACTGTCTGAGAGATACCAGGGCTGGAGAGAGACAGGGCTACTGTCTGAAAGATACCAGGGCTGGAACAGAGAGACAGGCCTACTGTCTGAGAGATACCAGGGCTGGAGAGAAACAGGGCTACTGTCTGAGAGATACCAGGGCTGGAGAGAGACAGGGCTACTGTCTGAGAGATACCAGGGCTGGAGAGAGACAGGGCTACTGTCTGTACAGGGCTGGAAGAGACAGGGCTACTGTCTGAGGACTGGAAAGACAGGCCTACTGTCTGAGAGATACCAGGGCTGGAGATATTCTACCAGGGCTGGAGAGAGACAGGGCTACTGTCTGAAGAGAGACAGGGCTACTCTGAGAGATACCAGGGCTGGAGAGAGACAGGGCTACTGTCTGAGAAACCATGGAGAGAGACCTCTGTCTGAGAGATACCAGTACAATACCAGGGCTGGAAGAGACAGGGCTAAAGATACCAGGGCTGGAGAGAGACAGGGCTACTGTCTGAGAGATACCAGGGCTGGAGAGAGACAGGGCTACTGTCTGAGAGATACCAGGGCTGGAGAGAGACAGGGCTACTGTCTGAGAGATACCAGGGCTGGAAGATACTGTCTGAGAGATACCAGGGCTGGAGAGAGACAGGGCTACTGTCTGAGAGATACCAGGGCTGGAGAGAGACAGGGCTACTGTCTGAGAGATACCAGGGCTGGAGAGAGACAGGGCTACTGTCTAGAGATACCAGGGCTGGAGAGAGACAGGGCTACTGTCTGAGAGATACCAGGGCTGGAGAGAGACAGGGCTACTGTCTGAGAGATACCAGGGCTGGAGAGAGACAGGGCTTTCTGAGAGATACCAGGGCTGGAGAGAGACAGGGCTACTGTCTGATGATACCAGGGCTGGAGAGAGACAGGGCTACCTGAGAGATACCAGGAGAGAGACAGGGCTACTGTCTGAGAGATACCAAGAGAGACAGGGCTACTGTCTGAGAGATACCAGGGCTGGAGAGAGACAGGGCTACTGTCTGAGAATACCAGGGCTTGAGAGAGACAGGGCTACTGTCTGAGAGATCCAGGGCTGGAGAGAGACAGGGCTACTGTCTGAGAGATACCAGGGCTGGAGAGAGACAGGGCTACTGTCTGAGAGATACCAGGGCTGGAGAGAGACAGGGCTACTCTCTGAGAAATACCAGGGCTGGAGAGAGACAGGGCTACTGTCTGAGAGATACCAGGGCTGGAGAGAGACAGGGCTACTGTCTGAGAGATACCAGGGCTGGAGAGAGACAGGGCTACTGTCTGAGAGATACCAGGGCTGGAGAGACATGTCTCCAACTACCTGAGAATACCAGGGCTTGAGAGAGACAGGGCTACTCTGTGAGAGATACCAGGGCTGGAGAGAGACAGGGTTACTGTCTGAGAGATACCAGGGCTGGAGAGAGACAGGGCTACTGTCTGACCAGGGTTTGAGAGAGACAGGGCTACTGTCTGTGAGATACCAGGCTGGAGAGAGACAGTGCTACTGTCTGAGAGATACCACTCCGAGGCCGAGTTACAAACCAACTCTTCACTCCTACCCGTTTGTTCTTGTTAACTTCCATCTGCAGAGAACCTGAGACGGCCAAATGGGTATAAACAACATGGTGGAAAGTCAACACTCCCCAACACAGCTGAATGGAGCCTGGAGACTATAGTAGCTATCCACTCAGAACCAAAAGGAGAAGTGATGATGCAGCTTCCCTGAATGGAAGTGTTCTATGTCCGCAGACAAGAGGTCCTGACCTTTATGACACAGGAGATAGTGTGCTTAACAGCAGAGCCACTGGTTCAAATCCAGCTGTGACTTTATTCTCTTCAGCGCTACAATTGGCATCGAGGACCTAATGATAGGTAGTGTGAGATTGGTTTGGGATCAGACAGAGAAAGTGCATTCAACCAATCCACTCCGATGTGTGTGTGTGTGTGTGTGTGTCAATCCTCCTTCCCTGTGAGCAGATGTGGAGAGCAGGCCAGCCGGCGGCTCCAAGTCATGTGACCAGCCAGCGTGCCCCAGTTAGGAAGTGCAGGAGGCTCTCAATGTGCATATGGGTGTGTGTCTGTTTTGTGTGTGTGCAGTGAATGTGAGAGGTAGAGAGAGAGAGAGAGAGGGTGAGAGAGAGCGAGAGAGAGAGAGAGAGAGAGAGAGAGAGAGAGAGAAATTTGATTTAAAGAAAGCATTTGACTCAATTTGGCATGAGGGTCTGCTATACAAATTGATGGAAAGTTGTGTTGAGGGAAAAATATACGACATTATAAAATCCATGTACACAAACAAAAGATGTGCAGTTAAAATTGGCATAAACCACACATTTCTTCCCACAGGGCTGTGGGATGAGACAGGGATGCAGCTTAAGCCCCACGCTCTTCAACATATATATCAACGAACAGCGAGGGCACTAGAACAGTCTGCAGCACCCGGCCTCACCCTACTAGAATCTGAAGTCAATTGTCTACTGTTTGCTGATGATCTGGTGCTTCTGTCACCAACCAAGGAGGGCCTAAAGCAGCACCTAGATATTCTGCACAGATTCTGCCAGACCTGGGCCCTGACAGTAAATCTCAGTAAGACCAAAATAATGGTGTTCCAAAAAATGTCCACTGCCAGGACAACAAATATAAATTCCATCTAGACACCGTTGTCCTAGAGCACACAAAAAAATATCCAAACCTTGGCTTAAACATCAGCGCCACAGGTAACTTCTACAAAGCTATGAACAAACTGAGAGACAAGGCAGGAAGGGCTTTCTATGCCATCAAAAGGAACATAAAAATACAACATACCGATTAGGATCTGGATAAAAATCAGTTATAGAACCCATTGCCCTTTATGATTGTGAGCTCTGGGGTCTGCTCAGCCAAGAATTTACAAAATGGGACAAATATCAAATTAAGACTCTGCACGCAGAATTCTGCAGAAACATCCTCTGTGTACAATGTAAAACACCAAATAATGCACGCAGACCAGAATTAGGCCGAAGCCCGCTAATTATCAAAATCCAGAAAAGAGACGTTAAATTCTACAACCACCTAAAAGGAAGTGATTCCCAAACCTTAACAAAGCCATAACAAAGCATTTCACCTACAGGAGATGAACCTGGAGAAGCGTCCCTAAGCAAGCTGGTCCTGGGGCTCTGTTCCAAACACAAACAGACAGTGTCACAGAATTCTAGGAGTGGTGGATGTAGAGTCAGGCGCAGAGAGCAATACTTCCAATGGATGCGTTTATTTCACTTGGTCTAGCGAACAATCAGGCAATGACCATAAACCATGAAATAACATACAATAAATTACGCAGGATAAAAACAACTTCACCACTGACAGTAGGAATACGCCCACACAAAATCAGACGGGCACTGGAAGTTTAAATAGACCATAGATGAACCAAAATAAGCAACAGGTGAAAACAATCAAGACAAAAGCAACAATCTAGGGATCGGAGGCAGCTCCCGGTGAACAGGCTGAGCGCCGCCCGAACAGGGAGAGGAGTCATCTTCGCCTCCCGAACAGGGAGAGGAGTCATCTTCGCCTCCCGAACAGGGAGAGGAGTCATCTTCGCCTCCCGAACAGGGAGAGGAGTCATCTTCGCCTCCCGAACAGGGAGAGGAGTCATCTTCGCCTCCCGAACAGGGAGAGGAGTCATCTTCGAACAGGGAGAGGAGTCATCTTCGCCTCCCGAACAGGGAGAGGAGTCATCTTCGCCTCCCGAACAGGGAGAGGAGTCATCTTCGCCTCCCGAACAGGGAGAGGAGTCATCTTCGCCTCCCGAACAGGGAGAGGAGTCATCTTCGCCGCCCGAACAGGGAGAGGAGTCATCTTCGCCTCCCGAACAGGGAGAGGAGTCATCTTCGCCTCCCGAACAGGGAGAGGAGTCATCTTCGGTGGAAGTCGTGACACAGAGCCCCAGAACAGCAACACAATTAGACCCAACCAAATCATGAGGAAACAAATTACTTGACACATTGGAATGAATTAACAAAATAAACAGAGCAAACTAGAATGCTATTTGGCCCTAAACAGAGAGTACACAGTGGCAGAATACCTGACCACTGTGACTGACCCAAACTTAAGGAAAGCTTTGACTATGTACAGACTCAGTGAGCATAGCCTTGCTATTGAGAAAGGCCGCCGTAGGCAGACATGGCTCCCAAGAAAAGACAGGCTATGTGTACACTGCCTACAAAATGAGGTGGAAACTGAGCTGCACTTCCTAAACTCCTGCCCAATGTATGACCATATTAGAGACACATATTTCCCTCAGATTACATAGATCCACAAAGAATTTCAAAACAAACCAAGTTTGATAAACTCCCATATCTATTGGGAGAAATACCACAGTGTGGCATCACAGCAGCAAGATTTGTGACCTGATACCACAAGAAAAGGGCAACCAGTGAAGAACAAACAGCATTGTAAATACAACCCATATTTATGTTTATTTCTTTTCCCTTTTGTACTTGAACTATTTGCACATAATATGACATTTGACATGTCTTTATTCTTTTGGAACTTCTGTGAGTTTAATGTTTAATGTTTACTGTTACTGTTTTTATTGTTTATTTCACTTTTGTATATTATCTACTTTAATTGCTTTGGCGATTATATATTTCCCATGCCAATAAAGCCCTTAAATTGAAATTGAGAGAGCGAGACAGAAAGAGAGGGAGACAGAGGGAGAGCAAGAGAGCGAGAGAGAGAGTGGTACAGAGAGCATGTGATGTGTCCATGTTTATGAACTCCTTCCAGTCAGACAGTCAGGACTATACATACTTCCCATCATGACTCTGCACATTCACCAACACACTACGATATACTACTCTGTATTATATTACACAATTATATACACTATACACCAATATATACACTAATAATAATGATATGGAAATACATTTCACATCATAGAGTTTTAACATTTTATATAGAACATTCCTATTGTTCTACGTTGAGCAGGGTGACAGGCTCTGTAGGCCCACACATGGTGGTTGTTCTATTATAGCTCAGTCAGTGGGGCTTCAGTTGATAGACCATTTTATGATTCATCATTTAGTCTCTGTTCATCACTCCTCTGCTCTCTGTGCATGTGCCATTCCACTCACACACTTACACGCACACGCACGTA
This sequence comes from Oncorhynchus masou masou, assembly GCF_036934945.1. NCBI lineage: Eukaryota > Metazoa > Chordata > Actinopteri > Salmoniformes > Salmonidae > Oncorhynchus > Oncorhynchus masou. The sequence continues at coordinate 19,746,780 of NC_088213.1, read as the reverse complement.
CACACACAGACACACACACTCTCTTTCTCTCTGCTCCTATTTAGCTTACACAATGTATACTCACACAGGTCTTTGTGTCTGCAGAGAATCTGGAAGATTGTTGACAGTCCTGTTAAATCAGCAGGACTGTCAGGTCAGATAAAGAACAGCAATAATACTGTTCAGTGATGTGTGTATGAGTGTGTGTGCGTGCTCCCTGCAAAGCTGTTACAGGATAACCAGTTTTTCATTTCTAAATCACAGCACATCACAAACGGCTGGAGAGAGAAAATTCCTTAAGTGGTGGGATCAAGGGCCTTACACACACACACACACACACACACACCGACCCCTCCCTTAGCACCTCATACCGGTGCCTTCTCAACAGGTTACTGGGTTGCGATGATTGTTTGTGTGTGTTGTGTGCATATGTGTGTGTGTGTGAAATGCCTTACTGAGTCAGTGCTCAACACTATGCTAGTGCTGCCTGCTGGTCAGTAGAAGACACAGCTGTCTTTATCAGTAAAGTCAACTGTGTGGACTGAAGCTTTGCGAGAAATGTCTCAAATTTAATAATATATATTTCAATACATAAATATTAAGTAATTTATAATAAGCAATCTGATTGTCAATTTAACTGTTTTCTTAAAACTATCTAAAATCACACATTTTCGAAAATGATTCAGCGTTTGGCCACTAGGTGGTGGCATTGTGCTACAATAGGTCTACCCAGCAGTTGATCAGTTTTCAGAATGTAGTTTGGTCTCTTTAGCGGTTATACTGAAACCAAAAGTAAAAGTTACAACACACGCCATTTTAGAGGGCGCACAGTCCAATACTCCTGTTCCAATTGTTTGCAAAGATTGGTAAGTCAGACATTTCATGTTTTGTTCATATTTTAAAGTGTTATAGAAACACGTATTATCATTACTTTATTCCATGAAACTGTGCTGTTGTAACCACTGTGTTAGACGTACGGTGTTGGCCTATGTTATGTAACCTGTTCCATATTTGATTGTTCTGATAAAGTTCTGGTGAAAAATACCACTGAAATGTTGAATTTGTTTACCTAAAATACTGTACAAAGTGACTATGAGTGACACAGTACATTTTGGCTGTATTCTGTAGTTTTCAGGAGAGTAAGGGGGTTTCACTATTGGTCTCTCACTAGGCCTGAATTGTATGAGGAAACACATATTTCTAAGGTGGTTACATGTAACACCACTTACAAATATCTCTAAATGGCAATGATATATCTGTAGAAGTAAAGAAATACAAATATATAGAATTCTTGAAATGTTTTATTTATTTTTTACATTAAGCAAACATCCAGCTTCCGCATATAGCCTCTTCCTGTTTCACAATTGGTTCTCTTTTTCAGAGGTTGAAAACATGAACACAGGGCCTAGTTCACATCGCTACAGATGATTTAGGCAGGGTTCCTCTTTAAACTAACTACACTTATAAAGGCTTTATATAACATACATAAAGTATTTAAGCATTACATAGATGATTCACAAGTCATCTATGAGCTTATGTCATACTCTATAAAGGGTGAAATAATAATAGGGTTTGTTACCAAACGTGACATAATATTTTGTCGATAAAATGCAACTGTACTTTATAAAGGGTGGCATAATGCATGATTACTAAGATACAATGCTGTATGAAACTACTGATAGATAGTCTTATATTGTACTGTACAGTCATGGCAAAAAGTTGTGAGAATGACACAAATATTAATTTTCACAAAGTCTGCTGCCTCAGTTTTGCAATTAAATGCAAAGTCCCTCTTTGCCATGCAAATTAACTGAATCCCCCAAAAACATTTCCACTGCATATCAGCCCTGCCACAAAAGGACCAGCTGACATCATGTCAGTGATTCTCTCATTAACACAGGTGTGAGTGTTGACAAGGACAAGGCTGGAGATCACTCTGTCATGTTGATTAAGTTTGAATAACAGACTGGAAGCTTCAAAAGGAGGGTGGTGCTTGGAATCATTGTTCTTCCTCTGTCAACCATGGTTACCTGCAAGGAAACACGTGCCGTCATCATTGCTTTGCACAAAAAGGGCTTCACAGGCAAGGATATTGCTGCCCGTAAGATTGCACCTAAATCAACTATTTATCGGATCATCAAGAACTTCAAGGAGAGCTGTTCAATTGTTGTGAAGAAGGCTTCAGGGCACACAAGAATGTCCAGCAAGCGCCAGGACCGTCTCCTAAAGTTGATTCAGCTGCGGGATCGGGGCACCACCAGTACAGAGCTTGCTCAGGAATGGCAGCAAGCAGGTGTGAGTGCATCTGCATGCACAGTGAGTCGAAGACTTGGTGGATGTTCTGGTGTCAAGAAGGGCAGCAAAGAAGCCACTTCTCTCCAAGAAAAACATCAGAGACACACTGATATTCTGCAAAAGGTACAGGGATTGGACTGCTGAGGACTGGGGTAAAGTCATTTTCTCTGATGAATCCCCTTTCCGATTGTTTGGGGCATCCGGAAAAAAGTTTGTCCGGAGAAGACAAGGAGAGCGCTACCATCAGTCCTGTGTCATGCCAACAGTAAAGCATCCTGAGACCATTCATGTGTGGGGTTGCTTCTCAGCCAAGAGAGTGGGCTCATTCACAATGTTGCCTAAGAACACAGCCATGAAGAATGGTACAAACGCATCCTCTGAGAGCAACGTCTCCCAACCATCCAGGAACAGTTTGGTGACGAACAATGCCTTTTCCAGCATGATGGAGCACCTTGCCATAAGGCAGTAGTGATAACTAAGTGGCTCGGGGGAAGAAGATATAGATATTTTGTGTCCATGGAAAGGAAACTCCCCAGACCTTAATCCCAGTGAGAACTTGTGGTCAATCCTCAAGAGGTGGGTGGACAAACAAAAACCCACAAATTCTGACAAACTCCAAGCATTGATTAGGCAAGAATGGGCTGCCATCAGTCAGGATGTGGCCCAGAAGTTAATTGACAGCGTGCCAGGGCGGATTGCAAAGGTCTTGAAAAAGAAGGGTCAACACTGCAAATATTGACTCTTTGCATCAACTTCATGTGTCAGGGTTTACTAGGAGTGGTGGGTAGGAGTCAGGCGCAGCAAGCAGAGGGTTCGGTGAAATGTAATGATTTATTCTCCAGCACAAACGGTCACGCCAAATACAGGGCGCATAACACAACCAACAGAGTAACAAAATAATCCCGCACAAACCTAAGCGGGCCTAACAGGTTTAAGTAGACAAAAATCAAGAAACACAAAAAGGAACAGGTGCAACTAATAAGACTAAACTAACAGAAAAGGAAAAAGGGGTCGGTGGCGACTAGCAGACCGGCGACGACGACCGCCGAGCGCCGCCCGAACAGGCAGGGGAGTCGTGACATCATGGAATTGTCAATAAAAGCATTTTACACTTATGAAAAGCTTGTAAATATACTTCAGTATTACATAGTAACATCTGACAAAAATATCTGAAGACACTGAAGCAGGAAACTTTGTGGAAATTAAAACTTGTGTCATTCTCAAAACATTTGGCCACGACTGTATATAACATAACTGTTTATGTTTACTGGCTAGGTTTTCTGAGTGAGATCTGTCTGAGCAGTCTAAATCAGACATTAGACTGTATGGAGCCTGAGGGAGACCCTGGAGTCATGAGTAAGAGGTGAGTCAGAGAGGGGAGGAGTCTGATGTCGAAGCTGATCAGAATGGCTGTGTTTTTATTGCCGTTTATCTTGCCTTCTAAGTGGTTGAATGGACCTTATCACATGCCAGGAAAATGCCCCCTAAACCATAACAGAGCTGCCATAACCCTTCTTTACTCAAGTGTTTCCATTATTTTGGCAGTTTACTGTATTTCACTGTTGATGAATGTGTTTAGTTTCATCTGCTTTCACTTTAAGACAACACAGAAGATGATGTGCTGATATCACTACAGATAACTATAATTTGTATGAATTGCAGAGCCAAGCGGGAGAGAATGGAGTCTCCTGCTCCCAGCTGTCTCTCTATGAAGAGTGCCAGGTCAATGGAGCAACCATATGCTTTTAAAAGAGAACTCTTGACCCCTGATTTGAGGTGAGTGTTGAAATTAGTAGCTTAAAAAACAAAACAAAAAAAACACTCTCTCTCTCTCTTTCTCTCTCTTTCTCAGTGCCAGTCTGCTGACTGAGGATCAGTTCAGATGTTCTGTGTGTTCAGAGGTGCTGAAGGACCCGGTCTCCATTCCCTGTGGACACAGTTACTGCAGGCAGTGCATCAGAACATACTGGGTCCAGCCCGGCCCTGCAGGAGACTATGTGTGTCTCCAGTGCAGTAAGAGATCCAGAGAACGGCCAGTGCTCTGCACTAACACAGCCTTGGCCAGGGTTCTCCAGGGGCTCCAGCAGGCAGGCTTCAGTCCTGCCCTCCCTGCTCTGGGCTATGCTGGGCCTGGGGACATGGCCTGTGATATCTGCTCTGGACAGAAGCTCAGAGCGGTGAAGTCCTGTCTGACCTGCACTGTCTCCTACTGTGAGAGCCACATCAGGCAGCACTACACTGTCCCAGCACTGCAGAGACACACCCTGGCTGAGGTCACTGGAGACGGGGGACACAAAGGTCACCAAGGCAACACTGGACGGAAAGAGAGGATCAAAGAGGTGCTGTCATTAACAATACACTACGTGAAATGACTAAAAACACTGATATACAAGCACTTATAACACTATTAGAATGAGATGAACTGAACTGAGAATGTATTATATTGCCTGAACGGTGTGTTTCATGTTTTCTCTTAAGGGGGAGACTATGGAGACTGAGGAGGAGGATAGGGAGAGTGTCTCTAAAACGATGACAGAAGTTAAAGAGGAGGAAGAAGATTCTGATGAGGGACTTTCTGATCTGAAGAAGAACCCTAAAACTAAAACTCTTGTCTCTGAAGTGAAGAACATCTCTAAGTTCTACTCAGACTTGCAGCAGGAGAACTCTAATCTTAAACATGTTGTTCGTGAACTCAGTAAAAAGAATTCTGTGTTAAAACAAGAGGCAACATTTGAGAAAGAACTGGTGGACATCAGAACTGCTGCTCTGAATAAGATCACAGCTACTCTCATCTCAGACCCACAGCAACAGAGAGAGGCTGAGTATGTGGGAAGAAACCTGAAGAATATGACCATGGACTATGGTTAGTATGACAATAATGACTCCTTAAAGTGACAGTCTAGATTTTTTAAGGTAGTAGCAGGTTATTAGATAGTATTGTTAACAGATTATTATGAATGATAGTTCAACACTCATGGTGTTATGAATGGTTTCATAATGATTTATAAATGTCTTAAGTATACCCCATTCAAGTAAAGTGTTACCTTTTATATTTTAGGTCTTGAAACAATCAGAAAATAATTTTGCCAGTTAGACTCCTGTATGTTACTCTTCAAGACTCAACAGTCCTGTATGTTACTCTTCAGCTAGACTCAGCAGTCCTGTATGTCACTCTTCAGTTAGACTCAACAGTCCTGTATGTTACTCTTCAGTTAGACTCAACAGTCCTGTATGTTACTCTTCAGTTAGACTCAACAGTCCTGTATGTTACTCTTCAGTTAGACTCAACAGTCCTGTATGTTACTCTTCAGTTAGGCTCATCAGTCCTGTATGTTACTCTTCAGTTAGACTCAACAGTCCTGTATGTTACTCTTCAGTTAGACTCAACAGTCCTGTATGTCACTCTTCAGTTAGACTCAACAGTCCTGTATGTTAACTCCATCTAGGGTGCCTAATGAATACACTATTACAATAGTTTAGATGTCAGACAATTCACAACTTCCATATGTCAGAGAATAATGTATTATACAGTAAAATGTTTTCTCCCAGATTTATGTTCTATCTCCACTGATATTTTCTAATTCTAATAAAGTGTGTGTTTCTCTCCACAGTGGATGTGACTCTTGATCCTGATACAGCACATCCCAAACTCATCCTGTCTGAAGACAGGAAACAAGTCAGATGTGGAGATGTATGGCAGGATCTCCCTGACAACCCAGAGAGGTTTGATATCTCTGTCTGTGTTGTGGGAAAGGAGAGTTTCTCCTCAGGGAGATTCTACTATGTGGTGCAGGTGAAGGGGAAGACTGGCTGGTGTTTAGGAGTGGCCACGAAGTCCATCAACCTGAAGGGGACCATTTACCTGAATCCTGAGGATGGATACTGGACTGTGATGCTGAGGAATGGACAGTACTGGGCTGGCGCTGTCCCCACTGTCCCCATCTTCCTGAGAGAGGCGGTCCAGAAGGTGGGGGTGTTTGTGGACTATGAGGAGGGTCGGGTCTCCTTCTATAATGTGGAGGCCAGGTCTCATATCCACTCTTTCACTGGCTACACCTTCACTGAGAAACTCTATCCATTCTTCAGCCCTGGTAATAATTACACTGGTCAAAACTCAACCCCACTGGTCATCACTCCTGTAGATGTCACTGACTGACTGGTTTATACCAAACATTGAAATACTGTTAATATAACTGATCATGTAATAGTGACCAAATAATGTAATCATTCATTGTAATGTAAAACATATTATATAAATCAGCAGATAATGTATTCACTTTTTACATTTATAATACAATAACTTTTCCTTATAATGTAATCATTCAATTACAGTTATTAATGCAGAACTCAGTTATTTTGTGGATAAGGTTAAATAAATGAAGTGTTAACATTGTCACGACTTCCGCCAAGGTTGGCTCTCCTGCCTGTTCGGGCGGTGCTCGGCGGTCGTCGTCACCGTCCTACTAGCCACTACCGATCCCTTTTTCGTTTGTCTGTTGGTTTTGTCTGATTGGTTTCACCTGTGTGTATTTTAGTTAATTAGTGTCCTTATATGTAGTAGGTTGTCCCGCCCTTGTTTTGTGCGGGATTGTTTTTGTCTTCATGTCATTTGGTGGAGTTCTTGTGTTTTATTCTCCAGTCTATTATGATCCTGTGTTGGATTATTCACCCTGTGTGTTGGGTTGACCGTCATCTTTTGTGCATCGGAGAATAAACTGTCAAATCACTGAAACCTGCTCTCTGCGCCTGATTCCACCCACCTTGGTACATCGTGACAAACATAGTAAATCCCAGTTTGCCAGTGCTGGTCATCTTCCTCATAATGTAATCCAATAAGACCTACTTGTCCATCTATCTCTGTGGACCATATCCTCTTAGTGGACGAGACCCACACTCTTCTTCCTGATATAACATGACATTGGGAAGAATGAAAACAAACAGTCCAATAAATACAACAGGAAGCCCAGGTCTGTATGAACTGTCATATGTTCCGTAAACCCCTGAAGTCACATTATTACATGACTACAATCATTCAATACTGTCCTGCATGATTATGTTTCTTACTATATTTTAGATGAATACTTGTTTTGCTGTTGAACTAGAAGGAGAGCTTGAAAAGAAATCATTTCATTGCACTGTGCACTACGCTGTATCCTGAGCATATGACAGTAAACTTAGATTTGAATGGAGCAGTCAGTTCAGCATCAGTAACGTACAGGTAACTGCCAAAATGAAAGAATCACCAACATAAAGTGATGTAGTAGGGCCTTGTGCCACCACGAGCCAGAACAGCTTCAATGCATCTTGGCATAGATTCTACACGTGTCTGGAACTCTACTGGAGGGATGCGACATTTAACATTTAACATTTAAGTCATTTAGCAGACGCTCTTATCCAGAGCGACTTACAAATTGGTGAATTCACCTTCTGACATCCAGTGGAACAGCCACTTTACAATAGTGCATCTAAATCATTTAAGGGGGGGGGGATGAGAAGGATTACTATATCCTATCCTAGGTATTCCTTGAAGAGGTGGGGTTTCAGGTGTCTCCGGAAGGTGGTGATTGACTCCGCTGTCCTGGCGTCGTGAGGGAGTTTGTTCCACCATTGGGGGGCCAGAGCAACAGTTTTGACTGGGCTGAGCGGGAACTGTACTTCCTCAGTGGTAGGGAGGCGAGCAGGCCAGAGGTGGATGAACGCAGTGCCCTTGTTTGGGTGTAGGGCCTGATTAGAGCCTGGAGGTACTGCGGTGCCGTTCCCCTCACAGCTCCGTAGGCAAGCACCATGGTCTTGTAGCGGATGCGAGCTTCAACTGGAAGCCAGTGGAGAGAGCGGAGGAGCGGGGTGACGTGAGAGAACTTGGGAAGGTTGAACACCAGACGGGCTGCGGCGTTCTGGATGAGTTGTAGGGGTTTAATGGCACAGGCAGGGAGCCCAGCCAACAGCGAGTTGCAGTAATCCAGACGGGAGATGACAAGTGCCTGGATTAGGACCTGCGCCGCTTCCTGTGTGAGGCAGGGTCGTACTCTGCGGATGTTGTAGAGCATGAACCTACAGGAACAGGCCACCGCCTTGATGTTAGTTGAGAACGACAGGGTGTTGTCCAGGATCACGCCAAGGTTCTTAGCTCTCTGGGAGGAGGACACAATGGAGTTGTCAACCGTGATGGCGAGATCATGGAACGGGCAGTCCTTCCCCGGGAGGAAGAGCAGCTCCGTCTTGCCGAGGTTCAGCTTGAGGTGGTGATCCGTCATCCACACTGATATGTCTGCCGGACATGCAGAGATGCGATTCGCCACCTGGTCATCAGAAGGGGGAAAGGAGAAGATTAATTGTGTGTCGTCTGCATAGCAATGATAGGAGAGACCATGTGAGGTTATGACAGAGCCAAGTGACTTGGTGTATAGCGAGAATAGGAGAGGGCATAGAACAGAGCCCTTGGGGACACCAGTGGTGAGAGCGCGTGGCGAGGAGACAGATTCTCGCCACGCCACCTGGTAGGAGCGACCGGTCAGGTAGGACGCAATCCATGCGTGGGCCGCGCCGGAGATGCCCAACTCGGAGAGGGTGGAGAGGAGGATCTGATGGTTCACAGTATCGAAGGCAGCCGATAGGTCTAGAAGGATGAGAGCAGAGGAGAGAGAGTTAGCTTTAGCAGTGCGGAGCGCCTCCGTGATACAGAGAAGAGCAGTCTCAGTTGAATGACTAGTCTTGAAACCTGACTGATTTGGATCAAGAAGGTCATTCTGAGAGAGATAGCGGGAGAGCTGGCCAAGGACGGCACGTTCAAGAGTTTTGGAGAGAAAAGAAAGAAGGGATACTGGTCTGTAGTTGTTGACATCGGAGGGATCGAGTGTAGGTTTTTTCAGAAGGGGGTGCAACTCTCGCTCTCTTGAAGACGGAAGGGACGTAGCCAGCAGTCAGGGATGAGTTGATGAGCGAGGTGAGGTAAGGGAGAAGGTCTCCGGAAATGGTCTGGAGAAGAGAGGAGGGGATAGGGTCAAGCGGGCAGGTTGTTGGGCGGCCGGCCGTCACAAGAAGCGAGATTTCATCTGGAGAAAGAGGGGAGAAAGAGGTCAGAGCACAGGGTAGGGCAGTGTGAGCAGAACCAGCGGTGTTGTTTGACTTAGCAAACGAGGATCGGATGTCGTCGACCTTCTTTTCAAAATGGTTGACGAAGTCATCTGCAGAGAGGGAGGAGGGGGGGGGAGGATTCAGGAGGGAGGAGAATTCAGGAGGGAGGAGAAGGTGGCAAAGAGCTTCCTAGGGTTAGAGGCAGATGCTTGGAATTTAGAGTGGTAGAAAGTGGCTTTAGCAGCAGAGACAGAGGAGGAAAATGTAGAGAGGAGGGAGTGAAAGGATGCCAGGTCCGCAGGGAGGCGAGTTTTCCTCCATTTCCGCTCGGCTGCCCGGAGCACTGTTCTGTGAGCTCGCAATGAGTCGTCGAGCCACGGAGCGGGAGGGGAGGACCGAGCCGGCCTGGAGGATAGGGGACATAGAGAGTCAAAGGATGCAGAAAGGGAAGAGAGGAGGGTTGAGGAGGCAGAATCAGGAGATAGGTTGGAGAAGGTATGAGCAGAGGGAAGAGATGATAGGATGGAAGAGGAGAGAGTAGCGGGGGAGAGAGAGCGAAGGTTGGGACGGCGCGATACCATCCGAGTAGGGGCAGTGTGGGAAGTGTTGGATGAGAGCGAGAGGGAAAAGGATACAAGGTAGTGGTCGGAGACTTGGAGGGGAGTTGCAATGAGGTTAGTGGAAGAACAGCATCTAGTAAAGATGAGGTCGAGCGTATTGCCTGCCTTGTGAGTAGGGGGGGGAAGGTGAGAGGGTGAGGTCAAAAGAGGAGAGGAGTGGAAAGAAGTAGGCAGAGAGGAATGAGTCAAAGGTAGACGTGGGGAGGTTAAAGTCGCCCAGGACTGTGAGAGGTGAGCCGTCCTCAGGAAAGGAGCTTATCAAGGCATCAAGCTCATTGATGAACTCTCCAAGGGAACCTGGAGGGCGATAAATGATAAGGATGTTAAGCTTGAAAGGGCTGGTAACTGTGACAGCATGGAATTCAAAGGAGGTGATAGACAGATGGGTAAGGGGAGAAAGAGAGAATGACCACTTGGGAGAGATGAGGATCCCGGTGCCACCACCCCGCTGACCAGAAGCTCTCGGGGTGTGCGAGAACACGTGGGAGGACGAAGAGAGAGCAGTAGGAGTAGCAGTGTTATCTGTGGTGATCCATGTTTCCGTCAGTGCCAAGAAGTCGAGGGACTGGAGGGAGGCATAGGCTGAGATGAACTCTGCCTTGTTGGCCGCAGATCGGCAGTTCCAGAGGCTACCGGAGACCTGGAACTCCACGTGGGTCGTGCGCGCAGGGACCACCAGATTAGGGTGGCCGCGGCCACGCGGTGTGGAGCGTTTGTATGGTCTGTGCAGAGAGGAGAGAACAGGGATAGATAGACACATAGTTGACAGGCTACAGAAGAGGCTACGCTAATGCAAAGGAGATTGGAATGACAAGTGGACTACACGTCTCGAATGTTCAGAAAGTTAAGCTTACGTAGCAAGAATCTTATTGACTAAAATGATTGAAATGATACAGTACTGCTGGAGTAGGCTAGCTGGCAGTGGCTGCGTTGTTGACTTTGTAGGCTAGCAGGCAGTGGCTGCGTTGTTGACACTACACTAATCAAGTCGTTCCGTCGAGTGTAATAGTTTCTACAGTGCTGCTATTCGGGGGCTAGCCGGCTAGCTAGCAGTGTTGATTACGTTACGTTATGTTAAAAGAACGACAATAGCTGGCTAGCTAACCTAGAAAATCGCTCTAGTAAGTCGCTCTGGATAAGAGCGTCTGCTAAATGACTTAAATGTAAATGTAAATGTAGACTACACAATTGTCTTAGATACAAAGACGGCTATGTAGCTAGCGACATCATTCTTCCACAAGAAATTCCATAATTTTATGTTTTATTGATGGTGATGTAAAACGCTGTCTCAGGTGCTGCTCCAGAATCTCTCATAAGTGTTCAATTGTGTTGAGATCTGGTGACTGAGACGGCCATGGCATCTGGTTTACATCGTTGTCATGCTTATCAAACCATTCAGTGACCAAACCATTCAGTGACCAAACCATTCAGTGACCAAACCATTCAGTGACCAAACCATTCAGTGACCAAACCATTCAGTGACCACTCGTGCTCTGTGGATGGGGGCATTGTCATCCTATGGGTCATAGCCATGGTAGCCAAAATAATGTCCCGCCCAGCATTTTTATACATGACCCTAAGCATGATGGGCTGTTAATTGCTTAATTAACTCAGGAACCTCACCTGTGTGGACGTACAGTACCTGCTTTCAATATTCTTTGTATCCCACATTTACTCAGGTGTTTCCATTATTTTGGCAGTCACCTGCAGTGCTTGACTTGGGCAGGAGTTCACCTGAGCTGAGTCCCGGCACCTCAAATGTTCTACTTGAGCTCCTGTTCCTCTTATAGAATATTAACTCCAAAGTATTGTGGAGCTCCTGCACCTAAATATAAACAGTACCGGCACCAAAAATTAGTACCGGCACCTATTTCAGTCCAAGTCAAGGTTTTCTATGTCAATGTACAGCCACAAGATGGTGTTGTTTCCCTACAGTCCATTAAGTGCAATAATGTACTTAATGCTTACCGGAGCAACATTGTAGTAATGTAGCTTTGAGAATACAGATGAGGATAACATTTCACGTCCTCAAGTCAGCCTTCAATTAAAACCCTTATTGGAAGAGTGATTTTCAAGCAAGATTTAAGAGATTAACATTTGGTTTCTGCACACACTCACACCTAGAACCAGTTGGGTTCATGCTGGACTTAGCCGGCTGGGCTGTTAGCATCATTGATTAGCCACCTAGAGTTTTCTTATCTTAGAATCATCACAGCTCATCGATCTCCAGCCTCCCGAGAGAGATCAGACTTCACTCAGATAGACACTGTTAATGTGACTGAGGAACTACTGAGTTGAGGTGGATGGAAGCTGAGGGGAGGGGTACCTACTCAACCACCACATTCATAGTGTGCTGTCTAAAGGAGGATGTATTATATTGGAGAGAGAGGTCTGGTTTTGATGTTGATATTTACACTTGTAAACTGAATATGCCTTTCCTAATAAAGTTGTTTTTAATTTAATTGACTCTCATCTCAGAGGAGAGTCCTTCTATCTGCCTCTACCTTCCCTTTCTCTCCCTCCTCTCTCCTGCTTCCTCTCTCCTCCCTCTCTTCTTCTCCTTACTCTATACCTTCCTTCTCTCAGCCTATCCCCTCTCTTCCCTCCCTCCTTTCTCTAAAGGCACTGTCGCTGATAGTGGGTGTCTGTTTAGCCTAGTGATGACTCAGACTCAGTGCCCTCTATGGGAAAACACAACTGTAGAGAGACATGAGAAAGTCACTGTTGTTAACACAACTGTAGAGAGACATGACAACACTGTTGTTAACACAACTGAGAGACATGAGAAAGTCACTGTTGTTAACACAACTGTAGACTGTAGAGCAAGAGAGACATGAGAAAGTCACTGTTGTTAACACAACTGTAGAGCAACATGAGAAAGCCACTGTTGTTAACACAACTGAGAGACATGTCACTGTTGTTAACACAACTGTAGAGAGACATGAGAAAGCCACTGTTGTTAACACAACTGTAGAGAGACATGAGAAAGTCACTGTTGTTCACACAACTGTAGACAGACATGAGAAAGAAGCTTAGATTAGAAGATAATGACACTAATAAAACTGAAAGAAACTCAACTGCTCGATATTCTCTCATCAACCAATATAAACTCTCGAGTCGTGCATCATTCCACATCAGTGTGTGGTTACAGAAGTATTTGGTGTCCAGGGATGGGCTGTTTGTTACTGTTTATTTTCTCTTCTGTAACACAGAACAGCTGCTCTTCTGTTAAATAGTTCTAGTCACTAGTTGTCACTAGATGGCCTGGCCATGCAGGAAGAACAGAAGTGACATCAGACTTGTTGATGTACTTCAGCTAGTTGTTCTTTGTGAAGCGTTAGCTTTATAGTCCAGGGGTCAGCGGTTAGGATAAAAAGGTAAGAGTTGGACTCATAATTCAACCTTATTGGAGGAGAAGATCCATGGTCACTCCACTCAGCTCTTCTTGTCCAATGTGTTTTGAGAAGGAGGTGAGCAGAGAGGATATGAGGAATCAAGTAAAAATGAATTGAGAAAGAGTCTTGGGGTTAGCTTATTTATAAGGCCATTTGCTGTTAGATAGCATCATAGTCTGTTCCTCCAAGCACGTCTCCATAGTAACGACTCTCAGAACAGCTGAGCTCCATCAGATAAACACTTCCAAATCCTGACAGCATTGGCTGACATCGCTGACCTGCAGGCCAGTCACGAGTGGGGGTTCTTATGATACACACGATGGGAACGTTTTGATGTAGGAAAATGTCAGCAAATTAACCTGTGTATTTTCTGTTTAAATACATCACTTCAGTTTAACATGTTTTGCGTTTGATTTCCACTTCTTCACCTTTGTCACCTGGAGACCACAGTGAGGTTTGTTGTCTTTGTCACCTGGAGAGTTTGTTGTCTTTGTCACCTGGAGACCACAGTGAGGTTTGTTGTCTTTGTCACCTGGAGACCACAGTGAGGTTTGTTGTCTTTGTCACCTGGAGACCACAGTGAGGTTTGTTGTCTTTGTCACCTGGAGACCACAGTGAGATGTGTTATCTTTGTCACCTGGAGACCACAGTGAGGTTTGATGTCTTTGTCACCTGGAGACCACAGTGAGGTTTGTTGTCTTTGTCACCTGGAGACCACAGTGAGGTTTGTTGTCTTTGTCACCTGGAGACCACAGTGAGGTTTGTTGTCTTTGTCACCTAGAGACCACAGTGAGGTTTGTTGTCTTTGTCACCTGGAGACCACAGTGAGGTTTGTTGTCTTTGTCACCTGGAGACCACAGTGATGTTTGTTATCTTTGTCACCTGGAGACCACAGTGAGGTTTGTTGTCTTTGTCACCTGGAGACCACAGTGAAGTTTGTTGTCTTTGTCACCTGGAGACCACAGTGAGGTTTGTTGTCTTTGTCACCTGGAAACCACAGTGAGGTTTGTTGTCTTTGTCACCTGGAGATCACAGTGAGGTTTGTTGTCTTTGTCACCTGGAGACCACAGTGAGGTTTGTTGTCTTTGTCACCTGGAGATCACAGTGAGGTTTGTTGTCTTTGTCAACTGGAAACCACAGTGAGGTTTGTTGTCTTTGTCTATGTGATTATATTTGTCTACATGATGTGACTGTCACTTCTTTGCCTGTGTGTGTGTCCGTGCGTGTGCTTATACATTTGTGTGTGTGTGCAGTGTGTGTCTGTTTGTGACGTTAATTGTCACCTCTCTGTGAATGGTCTGTCACCCCAGTACAGAACATTGTCATCTCCTATCAACATCAGGGAGAGGGGAGGAGGAGGAGGAGGAGGAATATAGGAGGGAGAGGGGAGGAGGAATACAGGAGGAATACAGGAGGGAGAGGGGGGAGGAATACAGGAGGAATACAGGAGGGGAGGGGGAGGGGGGGAGGAGGAGGAATACAGGAGGGAGAGGGGGAGGAGGAGGAATACAGGAGGAATACAGGAGGGAGAGGGGAGGAGGAATACAGGAGGAATATAGGAGGGAGAGGGGGAGGAGGAATACAGGAGGAATACAGGAGGGAGAGGGGGGAGGAGGAGGAATACAGGAGGGAGAGGGGAGGAGGAGGAATACAGGAGGGAGAGGGGGAGGAGGAATACAGGAGGGAGAGGGGAGGAGGAGTAATACAGGAGGAATACAGGAGGGAGAGGGGAGGAGGAGGAGGAGGAATACAGGAGGGAGAGGGGGGAGGAGGAATACAGGAGGAATACAGGAGGGAGAGGGGGAGGAGGAGGATACAGGAGGAATACAGGAGGGAGAGGGGGAGGGAGGGAGGGGGAGGAGGAAGGAGGACAGGAGGGAGAGGGGAGGGGAGGGAGGAGAGGGGAGGAGGAGGGAATACAGGAGGGAGAGGGGAGGAGGAGGAGGAGAGGGACAGGAGGGAGGGAGGGAGGGGGGAGGAGGAGGAATACAGGAGGAATACAGGAGGGAGAGGGGAGGAGGAATACAGGAGGGGGGAGGACAGGAGGGAGGGAGAGGGGAGGAGGAATACAGGAGGGAGACAGGAGGAGGAGGAGGAATACAGGAGGGAGAGGGGGAGGAGGGAGGAGGAATACAGGAGGGAGAGGGGAGGGGAGGAGGAATACAGGGAGGAATACAGGAGGGAGAGGGGGGGAGGAGGAATACAGGAGGAATACAGGAGGGAGAGGGGGAGAGGGGAGGGGAGGAGGAATATAGGAGGGAGAGGGGGAGGAGGATAGGGGAGGAGGAGGAGGAAGGAGGGAGGGGGGAGGAGGGGGAGGAGGGAGGAGGAATACAGGAGGGAGAGGGGAGGAGGAATACAGGAGGAATACAGGAGGGAGAGGGGGAGGAGGAGGAGGGAGGGGGGAGGAGGAATACAGGAGGGAGAGGGGAGGGAGGAGGAGGAGGAGGGAGAGGGGAGGAGGGAGAGGGGAGGGAGGAATACAGGAGGAATACAGGAGGGAGAGGGGAGGAGGAATAGAGGGGGAGGAAATACAGGAGGGAGAGGGGAGGAGGAGGGAGAGGGGAGGATACAGGAGGGAGGGAGGAGGAATACAGGAGGGAGAGGGGAGGGGAGGAGGAATACAGGAGGGAGAGGGGGAGGAGGAGGAATACAGGAGGGAGAGGGGAGGAGGAGGAGGAGGGAGGAATACAGGAGGGAGGGGGGAGGAGGGGAGGAGGGAGAGGGGGACAGGAGGAATACAGGGAGGGAGAGGGGGGAGGAGGAATACAGGAGGAATACAGGAGGGAGAGGGGGAGGAGGAGGAGGAGGAGAGGGGGATACAGGAGGGAGAGGGGGAGGAGGAGGAATACAGGAGGAATACAGGAGGGAGAGGGGGAGGAGGGAGGGGGAGGAGGAGGAGGAATACAGGAGGGGGGAGGAGGAGGAGGAGGGAGGGGGAGGAGGAATACAGGAGGGAGAGGGGAGGAGGAGGAGGAGGATACAGGAGGGGGAGAGGGGAGGAGGAATACAGGAGGAATACAGGAGGGAGAGGGGAGGAGGAATACAGGAGGAATACAGGAGGGAGAGGGGGAGGAGGAGGAAATACAGGAGGGAGAGGGGAGGAGGGAGAGGAGGAATACAGGAGGGAGAGGGGGAGGAGGAGGAGGAGGGAGGGAGAGGGGACAGGAGGGAGGAATACAGGAGGGAGGGGGAGGAGGAGGAATACAGGAGGGAGAGGGGGAGGGGGAGGAGGGAGGGAGAGGGGAGGAGGAGGAGGAATACAGGAGGGAGAGGGGAGGAGGAGGAGGAATACAGGAGGGAGAGGGGAGGGAGAGGAATACAGGGGAGGAGGAGGAGGAATACAGGAAGGAGAGGGGAGGAGGAGGAATACAGGAGGGAGAGGGGGAGGACAGGAGGAATACAGGAGGGAGGGGGAGGAGGAGGAGAGGGAGGAATACAGGAGGGAGGGAGGGGAGGGAGGGGGGAGGAGGAGGAATACAGGGGAGAGGGGAGGGGAGGAGGAATACAGGAGGGAGAGGGGGAGGAGGAATAGGAATACAGGAGGGAGAGGGGGAGGAGGAGGAGGAATACAGGAGGGAGAGGGGGAGGAGGATACAGGAGGGAGAGGGGGAGGAGGAGGGAGGAGGAATACAGGAGGGGGGAGAGGGGAGGAGGAGGAGGAATACAGGAGGGAGAGGGGAGGAGGAGGAATTCAGGAGGGAGAGGGGGAGGAGGAGGAATACAGGAGGGAGAGGGGGGAGGAGGAGGAGGGAGAGGGGGAGGAGGAGGAATACAGGAGGGAGAGGGGGAGGGGAGGAGGAGGAGGAGGGGGAGGGAGGAGGAGGAATACAGGAGGGAGAGGGGGAGGATACAGGAGGGAGAGGGGAGGAGGAGGAGGAATACAGGAGGGAGAGGGGGAGGAGGAGGAATACAGGAGGGAGACAGGAGGGAGAGGGGGGGGAGGAGGAATACAGGAGGAGGAATACAGGAGGGAGAGGGGGAGGAGGAGGAGTAATTCAGGAGGGAGAGGGGGAGGAGGAGGAATACAGGAGGGAGAGGGGAGGAGGAGGAGGAATACAGGAGGGAGAGGGGGAGGAGGAATACAGGAGGGATACAGGAGGGAGAGGGGAGGAGAGGAGGAATACAGGAGGGAGAGGGGAGGAGGAGGAGGAATACAGGAGGGAGGGGGAGGAATACAGGAGGGAGAGGGGGAGGGAGGAGGAGGAATACAGGAGGGAGAGGGGAGGAGGAGGAGGGAGAGGGGGGAGGAGGAGGAATACAGGAGGGAGAGGGGAGGAGGAGGAGGAATACAGGAGGGAGAGGGGGGAGGAGGAGGAATACAGGAGGGAGAGGGGAGGAGGAGGAGGAATACAGGAGGGAGAGGGGAGGAGGAGGAGGAATACAGGAGGGAGAGGGGGGGGAGGAGGAGGAATACAGGAGGGAGAGGGGGAGGAGGTGGAATACAGGAGGGAGAGGGGAGGAGGAGGAGGAGGAATACAGGAGGGAGAGGGGGAGGAGGAGGAGGAGGGAGATACGGGAGGGAGAGGGGAGGAGGAGGAGGAATACAGGGGGGAGAGGGGGAGGAGGAGGAGGAATACAGGAGGGAGAGGGGAGAGGAGGAGGAGGAGGGAGGAGAGGAGAGGGAGGAGGAGGAGGAATACAGGAGGGAGAGGGGGGAGGAGGAGGAGGGAGGGAATACAGGAGGGAGGGGGGAGGAGGAGGGGGAGGGAGAGGGGAGGAGGAGGAGGAATACAGGAGGGAGAGGGGGAGGAGGAGGATACAGGGAGAATACAGGAGGGAGGGGGAGGGGAGGAGGGAGGAGGAATACAGGAGGGAGAGGGGAGGGGAGGGGGAGGAGGAGGGGGAGGAATACAGGAGGGAGAGGGGAGGAGGAGGAATACAGGAGGGAGAGGGGACAGGAGGGAGAGGGGAGGAGGAGGAGGAATACAGGAGGGAGAGGGGGAGGAGGAGGAATACAGGAGGGAGAGGGGAGGAGGGAGAGGGAGGAATACAGGAGGGAGAGGAGGGAGAGGGGGGAGGAGGAGGAATACAGGAGGGAGAGGGGGAGGAGGGAGAGGGGGAGGAGGATACAGGAGGGAGAGGGGGAGGAGGGGAGGAATACAGGAGGGAGAGGGGAGGAGGGAGGGGGAGGAGGGGAGGAATACAGGAGGGAGAGGGGGGAGGAGGAGGAGGAATACAGGGAGGGAGAGGGGGGAGGAGGAGGAATACAGGGAGGGAGAGGGGAGGAGGAATACAGGAGGAGGAGGAGGAGGAATACGGGAGGGGGAGGAGAGGGGGGAGGGAGAGGGGAGGAGGAGGAGGAATACAGGAGGGAGGGGGGGGGGAGGAGGAATACAGGAGGGAGAGGGGAGGAGGATACAGGAGGGAGAGGGGGAGGAGGAGGAGGGAGAGGGGAAGGAGGAGGAATACAGGAGGGAGAGGGGGAGGAGGAGGAGGAGGGAGAGGGGGAGGAGGAGGAATACAGGAGGGAGAGGGGAGGAGGAGGAGGAATACAGGAGGGAGAGGGGAGGAGGAGGAGGAGGAGGGAGGAATACAGGAGGGAGAGGGGGAGGAGGAGGGGGAGGAGGAATACAGGAGGGAGAGGGGAGGAGGAGGAGGAATACAGGAGGGAGAGAATACAGGAGGGGGAGGGGAGAGGGGAGGAGGAGGAATACAGGGAGGGGGAGGAGGAGGAGGGAGAGGGGAGGAGGAATACAGGAGGGAGAGGGGAGGAGGAGGAGGAATACAGGAGGGAGGGAGAGGGGGAGGGAGGGGGAGGAGGAGGAATACAGGAGGGAGAGGGGAGGAGGAGGAGGAGGAATACAGGAGGGAGAGGGGAGGAGGAGGAATACAGGAGGGAGGAGGGGAGGAGGGGAGGAATACAGGAGGGAGAGGGGAGGAGGAGGAGGAATACAGGAGGGAGATACAGGAGAGGAGGGAGAGGGGAGGAGGAGGGAGGGGGAGGAGGAGGAATACAGGAGGGAGGGAGGAGGAGGAGGAATACAGGAGGGAGAGGGGAGGAGGAGGAATACAGGAAGACAGGAGGGAGAGGGGAGGGAGGGGGAGGAGGAATACAGGAGGGAGGGGGAGAGGAGGAGGAATACAGGAGGGAGGGGGGGAGGAGGAGGAGGAATACAGGAGGGAGAGGGGAGGAGGAGGAGGAATACGGGAGGGAGAGGGGAGGAGGAGGAGGAATACGGGAGGGAGAGGGGAGGAGGAGGAGGAATACGGGAGGGAGAGGGGAGGAGGAGGAGGAATACGGGAGGGGGGAGAGGAGGAGGAGGAATACAGGAGGGAGAGGGGGAGGGGAGAGGGGGAGGAGGAGGAATACAGGAGGGAGAGGGGAGGAGGAGGAGGAATACAGGAGGAGGAGGAATACAGGAGAGAGAGGGGGAGGAGGAGGAGGATACAGGAGGGAGAGGGGAGGAGGAGGAGGAATACAGGAGGGAGAGGGGGAGGAGGAGGAGGAATACAGGAGGGAGAGGGGAGGAGGAGGAGGAATACAGGAGGGAGAGGGGAGGAGGAGGAGGAATACAGGAGGGAGAGGGGAGGGGGAGGAGGAATACAGGAGGGAGAGGGGAGGAGGAGGGAGGATGAGGAATACAGGAGGGAGAGGGGAGGAGGAATACAGGAGGGAGAGGGGAGGAGGAGGAGGAATACAGGAGGGAGAGGGGAGGAGGAGGAGGAATACAGGAGGGAGAGGGGAGGAGGAGGGAGAGAGACACTACTGCCGGGAAAAAGTATTCTCCCCCTTTCTGATGTTCTCAATTTTTGCATATTTTTGATACTGAATGTTATCAGATCTTCAACCAAAACCAAATATTATATAAAGGGAACCTGAGTTTACAAATAACACAACAATTGTATTCTTATTTTATTTATTTAATTTAACAAAGCAACACCCAATTCCCCCACGTGAAAAAATAATTGCCCCCTTACACTCAATAACTGTTTGTCCCCCCTTACACTCAATAACTGTTTTTCCCCCCTTACACTCAATAACTGTTTTCCCCCTTACACTCAATAACTGTTTTTCCCCCTTACACTCAATAACTGTTTTCCCCCTTACACTCAATAACTGTTTTTCCCCCTTACACTCAATAACTGTTTTTCCCCCCTTACACTCAATAACTGTTTGTCCCCCTTACACTCAATAACTGTTTGTCCCCCCTTACACTCAATAACTGTTTTTCCCCCTTACACTCAATAACTGTTTGTCCCCCTTACACTCAATAACTATTTTTCCCCCTTACACTCAATAACTGTTTTCCCCCCCCCTTACACTCAATAACTGTTTTCCCCCCTTACACTCAATAACTATTTTTCCCCCCTTACACTCAATAACTGTTTTTCCCCCTTACACTCAATAACTGGTTTTCCCCCTTACACTCAATAACTGTTTGTCCCCCCTTATACTCAATAACTGTTTTCCCCCTTACACTCAATAACTGTTTGTTCTCCCTTACACTCAATAACTGGTTGTGCCACCTTTAGCTGCAATGACTGCAACCAAACGCTTCCTGTAGTTGTTGGTCAGTCTCTCACATACCTGCGGAGGAATTCTGGCCCACTTGCATGAAGAACTGCTTTAACAAGCAAGAACTGCCATTTCAAGTCCTGCCACAACATCTCAATTTGGATTAGGTCTGGACTTTGACTAGGCCATTCTAAAACTTCAAATGTGTTGCTTTTTAACCATTTTCATGTAGACTTGATTGTGTGTTTTGGATCATTGTCTTGCTATATGACCCAACTGTAGTTCAGTTTCAGCTCACAGACGGATGGCCTGACATTCTCCTGTAGAATTCTCTGATACAGAGCAGAATTCATGGTTCCTTCTATTAAGGCATGTCATCCAGGTCCTGAGGCAGCAAAGCATCCCCAAACCATCCCACTACCACCACTATGCTTGACCGTTGGAATTAGGTTCTTACTGTGGAATACAATGTTTGGATTTCACCAGGCATAATGGGACCAATGTCGTCCAAACAGTTGACTCAAGTTTGCCAAAAAGCACCTGTAAGCACCTGGATGATCATCAAGACTCTTGGCAGAATGTTCTATGGACAGATGTGTAACTGTTTGGACGACTTGGGTCCCATTATGCCTGGCGAAAACCAAACACTGCGTTCCACAGAAAAGCACCATGAATTGTGCTCTGTATCAGAGAATTCTACAGGAGAATGTCAGGCCATCTGTCTGTGAGCTGAAGCTGATGTGCAGCTGGGTCATGTAGCAAGACAATGATCCAAAACACACAATATACAGTCGTTGTCAGGATTTGGCCAGGGTTGTTCCGGGTTTTGGTCACTAGATGCCCCCATTGTGCTTTTTGACCTTATGTTTTTTCCCTTGTTCCCCATTATTATTTGCACCTGTGCCTCGTTTCCCCTGATTGTATTTAAACCCTTAGTTTCCCTCAGTTCTGTGCTCTGTGTTTGTATGTTAGCACCCAGCCCTAGTGTTCTGTGTATTCTTGTCGATTCCGGTGGATGCTCTTGTGGAATTCTGTTTTTGTTTTTTGAGTATCTCTTGAGGCTTTTTTGTGCTATTCCTACCACCTTTTGGATTTGCCATTTTTGTATTGAAGGACTTCTCCTTTTTACTTTATTAAATACACCGTCTTAAGTACTGCTGTGTCTGCCTCATCTTCTGGGTTCTGCTGACTATTCGTGGCTCATTTGTTTATGTGACTGTTTCTCACTCCGGAGACCCAGGTTCGCAACCGGGTCCTGACAGAAACACAGAGCCAAAAATGAACCCAGAGGCAGCCAGTTCCCAGGACCTTTTTGCCATGCTGTCCCACTACCAGGAGACTGTCCAACGCCACGAAGCCGCCCTGGTTCAGCAAGAGGCCTTAATGGCTAGACATTCTCATCTTCTGTCGGAGATGCTGACTTCCATTAAGCAAATATCTGATCGTCTTACCCCGGCAACAGTTCCCGTCCCAGTACCTCAGATTCACGTACCCATGGCAGTTAACCCCCTGGCTGAACCTCGTCTTCCATCTCCCCAACGGTTCTCAGGTGATCCAAGTGCTTGTAAAGGGTTTCTCACCCAATGTTCTCTCTCCTTTGAGCTACAACCCTCGTCGTTTCCCACCGACCGGTCTAAGATCGCTTATATCATCACCCTGCTGTCGGAAAAAGCCCTGGCCTGGGCTACTGCTGTGTGGGATGCCCATAGTTCCTGCTGTGCCAGCTACTCTGCCTTTGCTGAGGAATTCAAACGAGTGTTTCAAGGCCCAAGCAGTGGTTCTGACTCAGCCAAACAGCTCCTGACTCTCCACCAAGGTTGGCGCAGCGTGACGGACTATGCCATCCAGTTCCGCACGGTGGCAGCAGCAAGTGGCTGGAACAACGAGGCACTCACGGTGTGCTTTCTGAAAGGCCTTTCCGACACTATCCAAGATGAACTGGCCACTCGGGAACCACCGGACAATCTCGAGTCCCTGATCAAGTTGGCCTCACGCATTGACCAGCGTCTGAGAGAGAGAGAACTCAACCGTAGACCTCTAGCCCCTATCAGTCCCAGCTCCGAGTCCCCACCTTTATCCTCGCTGGCTCCATCGGAACCCATGCAGATTGGACGCATCTCCCAGGCTGAGAGAGACCGCCGGATGAGGGAGCGACGCTGTCTATATTGTGGCAAACCGGGCCATTTCCGTTCCACGTGTCCCGGGCTCCAGGGAAACGCTCTGTCCCGTACAGACCGGGGGAACTGTAACGGGAAACATAACCTCCTCCCATCCGTCCAACTCCCGTCTGCTCATTCCAGTCACCCTCTCCTGGGACAACCACAAGCTTCACCTTCAAGCCTTGGTAGACTCTGGAGCCGCAGGTAACTTCATGGATGGTGTCTGGGCGAAGGAGAATGGCGTTCCCTCTGAACCTCTAAGTGAACCCATGAGGGTCACTACATTGGATGGAAGCCCTTTGGGATCTGGACTTGTCACTCATGTCACTACCTCCTTGCGACTTTCAGTTTCACAACACCAGGAATTGATGAACTTTCATTTGATCTCCTGTTCCGAGTTCCCTCTCGTCCTTGGATACCCCTGGCTTCACAGCCATAACCCTCACATCGACTGGTCTGTGGGCACTATCAAGCAGTGGGGTCCTACGTGCCAAGCTACTTGTATTTTCCAGAATTCCCCGAGTTCTACTCCCGAGTCTTTAGAATCCATCGACCTGACCCGAGTTCCCGAGTGTTACCATGACCTCAAACTGGTGTTTAGCAAACAGAGGGCCACCATGCTACCACCCCATAGACCTTACGATTGCCCCATCGACCTGTTTCCGGGCACTTGCCCCCCCCAGGGGTCGGATCTTTTCCCTATCTCCACCCGAACGAGCCGCTATGGATACCTACATCAAGGACGCTCTGGAAGCAGGCCTCATGCGTCCATCCACCTCCCCGGCGGGAGCAGGGTTTTTCTTTGTGGCCAAGAAAGACGGTGGATTACGTCCTTGCATCGACTACCGGGGACTCAATGCCATAACCGTCCGTAACCGTTACCCGCTACCCCTTATGGCCACAGCCTTCGAGCTGCTCCAGGAAGCAGTTGTTTTCACTAAGCTTGACCTGCGGAACGCATACCATCTTGTGCGGATCAGACCTGGTGACGAGTGGAAGACCGCTTTCAACACGCCTACTGGTCACTATGAATACTTGGTGATGCCCTTCGGCCTGACCAACGCCCCAGCGGTGTTCCAAGCGCTCATAAACGATGTGCTTAGGGATATGCTTAACATATTTGTGTTCGTTTACTTGGATGACATCCTCATCTTTTCGAGCTCCCTTCAAGAACACACTAAGCATGTCAGACAAGTACTCAAACGCCTCCTAGACAGCCATCTGTACGTTAAGCCGGAAAAATGTGAATTCCATTCATCCCGAGTACAATTCCTGGGATTTGTAGTGGAACCCGGTCGAGTCCAAATGGACCCCAGGAAGGTAGGGGCGGTAGCGGATTGGCCCACCCCCAAATCCGTTAAGGAAGTTCAGCGTTTCCTGGGCTTCACAAACTTTTACCGCAAGTTCATCAAGAACTTCAGCTTGGTGGCAGCCCCTCTCTCAGCTTTAACCAAGGGTGGCAATGCAAGGTTTTTGTGGGGAAGAGAAGCTGAGACGGCCTTCCAAGGACTCAAGCAGAGCGTTCTCTCTGCTCCCATCCTGATACTACCGACTACGGATGAACCATTTGTGGTGGAGGTAGATGCATCAGAGGTTGGTGTTGGAGCTGTCCTGTCTCAGAGGGGTGAAGACAAGAAGCTTCATCCGTGCGCTTTCTTCTCACACCGGCTTACCCCGACTGAGAGGAACTACGATGTGGGGATCGTGAACTCCTAGCGGTTAAGATGGCATTGAAGGAATGGAGACACTGGCTCGAGGGGGCTTCTCACCCGTTTCAAGTGCTTACGGACCACAAAAATCTGGAGTATATCCAGCAGGCGAAGCGGTTGAACTCTAGACAAGCTAGATGGTCTCTTTTCTTCAATCGATTCCAGTTTATCCTCACCTATCGGCCCGGGTCGAAGAATCTCAAACCGGATGCCCTGTCCCGAGTCTACGCTCCTGCCATTCGAGATGACACGGACATGCCTGTCCTTCCTGCTGCTAAGATTGTGGCTCCGATCTCGTGGCAAGTTGAGGATACCGTGAGACGTGCTCAAGCTAGCGAACCGGACCCGAAAGGAGGTCCTGCCAATCGGTTGTTTGTCCCCAAGGCAGTGAGGACTCAGGTCCTTCTGTGGGGGCACTCCTCTCGCCTCACCTGTCATCCGGGCGTAGGTCGCACCTTGGAGTTCATCCAGCGTAGGTTCTGGTGGCCTACCATAAGAGAAGACGTTGCCACTTTCGTCAATGCCTGTCCCGTGTGCTGCCAGGGCAAATCTTCTCACCTCCGCCCTCAAGGACTCCTTCACCCTTTACCTGTTCCCCACAGACCCTGGTCCCATATCTCATTGGACTTTATTACTGGACTTCCTCCATCCCATGGCAATTCTACTATCCTAGTCATAATCGACAGGTTTTCAAAGGCGGCCAGGTTCGTCCCTCTGACTAAGTTACCTTCTGCCAAGGAAACGGCTGAGTTGGTAATTAATCATGTGTTCCAAGTCTTCGGCATTCCTCAAGATATGGTTTCTGACAGAGGTCCCCAGTTCGCCTCAAGGTTTTGGAAGGCCTTCTGCCAACTCATGGGGGCTTCTGCCAGTCTATCTTCAGGGTACCATCCGGAGTCCAACGGCCAAACAGAGAGGATGAATCAAGAGCTGGAAACCACCCTCCGATGTATGACTCGTGACAACCCGTCCACATGGTCATCCTTTATTGTTTGGGCCGAATACGCGCACAACACCTTGCGCTCCTCCTCCACTGGTATGTCCCCGCACGAGTGTCAGTTTGGCTATGCTCCTCCATTGTTCCCGGACCAGGAGGCAGAAGTCAGAGTGCCTTCAGCCTTGAAGTTCGTCAGACGCTGTCGGCTTATGTGGAGGAAGACCCGTCTTAATCTTATGCGTTCCTCACAGAGGTACCAACAACAAGCCAACAGACGTCGCCGTCCCGGGCCTACCCTGCGCCCCGGCCAGAGAGTCTGGCTCTCCACAAGAGACTTACCTCTACGGGTGGAGTCTCGCAAGCTGTCCCAAAAATACATCGGTCCCT
The DNA here is from genome assembly GCF_036934945.1 of Oncorhynchus masou masou. Classification (NCBI taxonomy): domain Eukaryota; kingdom Metazoa; phylum Chordata; class Actinopteri; order Salmoniformes; family Salmonidae; genus Oncorhynchus; species Oncorhynchus masou. The sequence goes on along the minus strand of NC_088213.1, from coordinate 19,720,766 downwards.
TCAAGGTTGCCAGGAGAGTTAACCCAGTTTCTTATCGCCTACACTTACCCAGATCCCTTAAGATTAATCCCACATTTCACATTTCATTGTTAAAACCTGTTGTTTTTTCTCCCCTTGTCCCGGCAGACAGACCTCCCCCTCCGCCTCGTGTCATTGGAGGCCAGCCGGCTTATACCATCCATCGGATACTGGATTCCCGCCTGGTGCAGCGGTCCTGGCAGTATCTGGTGGACTGGGAAGGCTACGGTCCCGAGGAGCGCTCCTGGGTTCCTGCCAAAGACATCCTGGACCCTGACCTCATTCGTCAGTTCAGGGCCCTCCACCCTGAGAGAGCTGGTAGGAACGTCAGGAGCCGTTCCTAGGGGGGATTCTGTCAGGATTTGGCCAGGGTTGTTCCAGGTTTTGGTCACTAGATGCCCCCATTGTGCTTTTTGACCTTATGTTTTTTCCCTTGTTCCCCATTATTATTTGCACCTGTGCCTCGTTTACCCTGATTGTATTTAAACCCTTAGTTTCCCTCAGTTCTGTGCTCTGTGTTTGTATGTTAGCACCCAGCCCTAGTGTTCTGTGTATTCTTGTCGATTCCGGTGGATGCTCTTGTGGAATTCTGTTTTTGTTTTTTGAGTATCTCTTGAGGCTTTTTTGTGCTATTCCTACCACCTTTTGGATTTGCCATTTTTGTATTGAAGGACTTCTCCTTTTTACTTTATTAAATACACCGTCTTAAGTACTGCTGTGTCTGCCTCATCTTCTGGGTTCTGCTGACTATTCGTGGCTCAGTTGGTTAAGTGACTGTTTCTCACTCCGGAGACCCAGGTTCGCAACCGGGTCCTGACAGTCGTAGCCAAAAGTTTTGAGAATGACACAATATTAATTTTAACAAAGTCTGCTGCCTCAGTTTGTATGATGGCAATTTGCATATACTCCAGAATGTTATGAAGAGTGATCAGATGAATTGCAATTAATTTCAAAGTCCCTCTTTGCCATGCAAATGAACTGAATCCCCCAAAAACATTTCCAATGCATTTCAACCCTGCCACAAAAGGACTAGCTGACATGTCAGTGATTCTCTCGTTAACACAGGTGTGAGTGTTGATGAGGACAAGGATGGAGATCACTCTGTAATGCTGATTGAGTTTGAATAACAGACTGGAAGTTTCAAAAGGAGGGTGGTGCTTGGAATCATTGTTCTTCCTCTGTCAACCATGGTTACCTGCAAGGAAACACGTGCTGTCATCATTGCTTTGCACAAAAAGGCCTTCACAGGCAAGGATATTGCTGTCAGTAAGATTGCACCTAAATCAACCATTTATCGGATCATCAAGAACTTCAAGGAGAGCTGTTTAATTATTGAGAAGAAGGCTTCAGGGCGCCCAAGAAAGTCCAGCAAGCGCCAGGACCATCTCCTAAAGTTGATTCAGCTGCGGGAGCTTGCTCAGGAATGGCAGCAGGCCAGGTGTGAGTGCATCTGCACGCACAGTGAGGTGAAGACTTGGAGGATGGCCTGGTGTCAAGTACGGCAGCAAAGAAGCCACTTCTCTCCAGGAAAAACATCAGGGACACACTGATATTCTGCAAAAGGTACAGGTATTGGACTGCTGAGGACTGGGGTAAAGTCATTTTCTCTGATGAATCCACTTTCTGATTGTTTGGGGCATCCGGAAAAAAGCTTGTCCGGAGAAGACAAGGAGAGCGCTACCATCAGTCCTGTGTCATGCCAACAGTAAAGCATCCTGAGACCATTCATAAGTGGTGTTGCTTCTCAGCCAAGAGAGTGGGCTCACTCACAATGTTGCCTAAGAACACAGCCATGAAGAATGGTACAAACGCATCCTCCGAGAGCAACTTCTCCCAACCATCCAGGAACAGTTTGGTGACAAACAATGCCTTTTCCAGCATGATGGAGCACTTTGCCATAAGCTAAAGTGATAACTAAGTGGCTCGGGGAACAAAATATTGATATTTTGTGTCCATGGCCAGGAAACTCCCAAGATGTAATCCCAATGAGAACTTGTGGTCAACCCTCAAGAGGCGGGTGGACAAACAAAAACCCAACGAATTCTGACAAACTCCAAGCATTGATTATGAAAGAATGGGCTGCCATCAGTCAGGATGTGGCCCAGAAGTTAATTGACAGCATGCCAGGCTGGATTGCAGAGGTCTTGAAAAAGTCAACACTGCAAATATTGACTCTTTGCATCAACTTCATGTAATTGTCAATAAAAGCCTTTGACACTTATGAAATATTTGTAATTATACTTCAGTATTCCATAGTAACATCTGACAAAAATATCTGAAGACACTGAAGCAGCAAACTTTGTGGAAAGTTAATATTTGTGTCATTCTCAAAACTTTTGGCCATGACTGTAGTCTGAATTACATTTGTCTAAAAAGCAACAAATTTGAAGTTCTGTAATGTCAAAGTCCAAACCTAAATCCCAATTGAGACGTTGTGGCAGGAATTGAAATAAGCACTTCATGCCTAAAAACCCACAAATGTTGCTGAGTTACAGCACTTCTGCTTGGAAGAGTGAAGCCAGTTACAGCGACGTGGGAGAATGATCAACAACCACAGGAAGCGTTTGGTTGCAGTCGTTGCAGCTAAAGATGGCCGTTTCTTTTTCACACGGGGACATTGGAGGTTGCATAACTTTGTTTATTAAATAAATGAAATAAGCATGTAATTGTAGTTGTGTTATTTCTTCACTCAGGTTCCCTTTATCTAATATCAGGTTTTGACAGGGGACAGGGGGCACAGAGCAGCCAGGTTGTTCAAGATTGCTGTCAAAATTGAACGTCTATCCATGTCCTGAGGAGATCAGGAAATGCCTTCAAAACCTGCCACTAGGGGCAACAGGGAGCACTATTACTTAATGTTTTAACCCTATCCAAAGCCTTAACCTTTACCTTAACCATTCAGAATGAGTCTCTAAACTTACACCTCTACTTCTCAATTTGATGTTTGGAGAAATGGAACGATACAGTGCAGCAGGAGCAGCAAAAACACTTTGAAATTTGACGTTTGGAGCAAATTCTAAATTTGCCATTTGGAGAACGTGGATGAACATCTAATTCTGCAGTGAGACTGTGAGAGCTTGTTGGAACAGAGAGATAGAGACAGAGAGAAGAAGAGGAGAGGAAGCAGGATAAGGGTAAAGAGGAGGGAGGGGGCGTACAGTATACAGATGGAGAGACAGAGGAAGAGGAGGAGGAGTAGAAGATGAGGGGGAGAGGGGAAGACAGGAGGGAAAGAAGAAAAGGAGAGAGATGTAAAAGGCAGAATGAGAGGAGGGGGAAGAGGAGGAGGGAAGAAAAAGAGGATGGAAGAAGAACCGTGCTATAAGAGAGAAATAGAGAGAGAAACAACATTTATAATTAAAAACAAAATGATTTCATTGAAATTGAGGTCATTCTCCACATCTCAATGTCAATAAAGTGAGCGTCAGTTCACTCCATATGGAATAAGACTTGCCAGTATCATTGCATCTCTCAGATAGTGAATGTGATGTTGTGTTGTCCCTATTCCAACTCTACAGTCTACTGTATGAGATCAGAGATCTGTTGGATAGATCAGGAGTAACTGCATTATATTGGGGTTGGTTCTGAGTGTGTGTGTGTACAGTATGTGTGTCCGTGTATGCGCGTGTATGTGTGTGTGTGTCTGCGTGCGTGTGTGTGAGTGTATGTGTGTGTGTTAGACGATATTAGGTTTCACCAGAGGGAAACACTGATTCAGCACAAAGGAAGCCCAATCTTACTCCTTGGCTGAGTTCAGTTTTCATGTTTCCACAGCAGAAAAAGCACTGTACTTATTGAAGCATATCAATAGAGAACCCTGCAGCTCTCTGTCATACAATCTCACTGTCTGAGGTTTTACCTTCTGGACTAAATGTCTCTCAGCATACAGCTGGTAGAGATAAAATAACACATTCATGAACATTGCAATAGAACCATTAGACCTTTTAGTCTTGGAACAAAGTCAGTAAGCAAATAGATTCTATTTCTCTTTTCTCTCTCGTTGTGTCTTCCAATACGAAACAGGCTCGTGTCTTCTCTCAAACTGACACGGGTGAAGGCAGAGTGAACACACACACACACTAACTGGTTGTGCCATGTTGTTCCTGATAATATATCTTTATAGTCTGTGGCAGCATCATCTCCCTTGTTGATATTTAGCTCTTCATCAACAAGACAAGGTAGGGGTTGCTATGGGAACGTCTAGCAGAGATGTCTATCACTAATCTCTCTGAGAAGCGTATTGTTGAGAGAGCTGTGTCAATGGCAACGATCTTCATGAAGATTTATGAAAACATTATTGCTAAACATTATCCCTCAACATGATCCTTAACCATTGTCCCTAAACATTGTCCCTAAACATTATTAAAAGTTCAGAGTTATACTCCCTTTGTAGATACTCCACTGAAACTAGAGAAACATTTAGCTCTTTCACAGGCCAGGCTTCACACACATGCATGATCCTACACACACACACACACACACACACACACACACACACACACACACACACACACACACACACACACACACACACACACACACACACACACACACACACACACACACACACACACACACACACACACACACAGGGCAGGCCCTGCCATGAAACCCAGGACTGGTTCTGAGCCAGCAGATGGACTGGATCAAACACCAGCTCTGATTCCAGGGCCTTTTGATGTGGAAAAACACAGCTCATTCATTTGAGCTGCGAGGACTTTCTTCTGAAGAATACTTAAGAAACAACAAGCAGATGCTTTCTAGACAGTCAGTTACAGTGCCATTCAAAATAAATAAACTGTAAATAGTCAGTAATGTAGGCTGATTAACTCAACCTGCTCATGCTGGTACATTTGTAAAGGCCTCAGTATTTCAGGCCACAAGGCCAGAGCAGATTGTATCAGAGCTGCACACACAGAAACTCGTCTGATTTGCAATTAACATTCAATGCTGCTTCAATCAGACTGTGGTGATCATTTATAATATTATAGTCACAATACTGAGCTATTGTTACAGAGTGATCTGGCCATGACTTCTCTTGCACTTACACACACACACACACGTGGGCACACACATACTCTCAGACTGCACACAC